>NC_064641.1:613494366-613794761 GCF_023864345.2 Schistocerca serialis cubense | reverse complement strand
GTCAATGTGTTCTTTTTTCCATTTCCAGGAGTGTAGAAGGGGCGTGGGGTCAGCACACCGCTCTCCCAGTCGTTATGATGGTATTCTGGATCGAAGCCGCTACTATTCGGTCGAGTAGCTCCTCAATTGGCATCACAAGGTTGATTGCACCCCGAAAAATGGCAACAGCGCATGGCGGCCTGGACGGTCGCCCATCCAAATGCCGACCACGCCCGACAGCGCTTAACTTCGGTGATCTCACGGGAACCGGCGTAGCCACTGCGGCAAGGCCGTTGCCATAACGTGTTAAATAGGGAAAGTTTAATTATAACCACTCGGTAAATGAAGTTAATCATGAAAACTAATAAAATTAGTGTATAAAAATACACTGAAAAAATTATTTTGATCATGTTTTGGGGCTACCAGTGATCGAAAGGAAGAAGATCACGCTGAAAGTCAAACTTACCGGAAGCGACACACCTGTGTGTGTTTGTCGCGAACATAATTGTGTTCATAGCAGCTGACTACACAATCTACGACCTACACAGTCTGTTGCCAGAGCGTGTGTAGTAGCTGCCGCTCTTTTAAAAGCTTTAACACCTTTATGTAAACATCTGTGCTATACCTTATGAGCGGTCAGTCAGTTAGGTATAATACCAATAGTAATCATTTGTGTGTGATATACAGTCTGATTCAGCCGTCTGTAACACTATCATTTTATGAAACACGCGAAGTTATAGGTGACCTTCATGAACCACGTGCGAGATTTTCGTCTCTCGACTACTACCTTCAAATTATTAGTCTTACAGAAAAAATGAACAGGATGTTTCTGTAGGAAATTTAATCTAGTTTAATTTTGTACTGGGATACGTTTTCGCTAGTGGCCACGTTTCAGAGTTATTCAAGAAAAACGTACAAATGTGACCTTCAAACACACCTCCAGCCTCATACATCCCTTACCAGTCTGCATTTCTAGTATATTGATCGCGACACTCCTTGCTACCACTGTACAAAAATTTCACGCTACTCAAACTATTCCCTGTATTCAGACTTCTTCGGTTTCTGTTGACTGAGCTGTTACACTACCACCATAGTCGGCTCCTTTCTTAACGTCATTAATTTAAACAAGCCCGTGACGGAATGGAACAAAAACGACATTTGTAATCTTTACGCTACAGCTAATTACTTTGACAATTCGATCGAAGCTTAACACTTACATGCACAGTACCCGCGTAGTCAGAAGGTCTGACGAATACAACGGTGTAATTCTTTATTTCATGCTATTTAAATTTGTATAATAATCAGGCAAAATTTACACGTACGTCAATTTGGCAATTTGAAAGTGCTCGACTAACCCGGTGGTGTAATAAGGCTAGTCAATGAAGACGAGGAAATTTCTAATGTAAATTAGTTCTTGCAGTCACGTAGTTTTCTACAGTGGTAGGAGCAAGTGCGATGAACAACATGCTAGAAATCTTGACCAGTGGGGACTGAGTGAGGGATAAGAGGTATGTTTGAAGGTAATTTTTGCACGTTATTCTTAAGTAGAAAACTACAAACTCTAGCGAAACCGTATCCCAGTTTTAAGTTTAAATACATTAAATTTCCTACAGAGAGGTCCTGTTCCTTTTCTTCTGTAGTACTAAATGTTTACACATAGCGAGCGAGGGAATACGAAAATGTGGCGTGTGGTTTTTGAAGGCCAGATATAACATTGTGGGTGGGGACAGCTGAATCTCCCTGTGTGTGTTATCATACTCGTGGCAATGACGAGAGTTAAGATTTGTTCAGCTACAAACGAAGCAGTAACTTACAGGGAAAGCAGCAATGTTAAGTCCAGTAGCGAAGCTTTACTGTAATATGTACCTAGTGAAATATGGCATCCCGGCTAAGACACAAGTTGAAAATATGGTCACTACTTTTTATTTACTTACATTTGCCATATTTCGTGACAGTACCTTTTCCGTTAGACGTTTGCAAGGCGATATTAGTCTTGGCTTCAGTTGTCTAAGTATGATTCCACAATGCATCTATGTCGGCTGCAGGAATGACGTGGTTCAACGTGTTTCTCCCATTTTGGTGTTTCAAATACAGTTTCTTCAAATGTAGTTTCTTCTTCTTAGTTAATACAAAAATAATAGTAATATAATTCAAAATTATCTATGACGGCGACCTTCACATTGTTCTTCCGTCAACACACACCAAGAGTTAGCTGCCGACCGACTATAGTCAAAGACGACTCCAACGTCAAAGATATTTTACACAATTCACAAATTTCCATTTGTAATCAGTCTCTTTGCTACTCTTCGACATATTTTCTAATAGTAATCAATATGCTTTTACTCTCAAAAACAGAAGTAAATTAACATATAATAAGACAAATTATAATAAATTCTGACAAAAATATAAGAAAACATTTACAATTCGGTATCGACAAATACGATAAAAAAATAACACCTCCCAGATCCATTACACTAGTCTCCTGGTGAATTTTTATTTCTGTATGTGAAACCTAATCTCAGGTATCACTGTAGGGATGTTGATACAATTTTCGCTAATAGACTGAGTCACGAGGGAGGTATGTGTGTACAGTTTATTACTGCTTCGTCAGACAAGTCGTGTATCCAGAGATACTAGTGAGAAGTCAGGTCAGGTTGCTACTTGAATACAAATGCAGAAAACAGCAACCAGTAAGTTTGGAGCCTTTCCCGGCTTATCTTCAGACGGACTTCCGCAGCGCGATGATTTTGGTGGCATTGTAATTGGTAGCCATCTGGCAGCTTCCATTTGCTGGCGGTTTTATGGCGACAATCAATGTTCATATTTATATCGAAAAGTAATCCACCAGCAGCGCCTTACTTGTGACAATCGGTTCTTACGTTTGTGGTGATAAGTTTGTAATCTGTCGCCAGCAGGCCATTAAAATGGAAGCTGCCAGTTGGCTACTAACTGAAATGCACTCCATGTTGTTGCAAGGTAATATCTAGCATCGTACCACGGAAACAGATATGAAACTCCCATGCCCCCCATCCGGAGACGAACCGAACAGGCTCAGAACTAGTTTATGGGAATAAACAAATATTTCAAGACCTTACTGGTTGTTGTTATCAGTATTTATGTTACCTGCTATACTGTAGTTTGCTGCAGCTGAAATCAGTGAACTCTATCAAATACCTGGGTGTAGCATTTTGTATGGATTTTAAATGCATTGATCACATAGGGTCTCTAGTAGACGAAGCTGGTGACAGACTTTGGTTGATTAGTAGGTCACTGGGAAAAAACCGTTAGTCTACAAAGGAGACTGCTTATACTTGAGCTTCCAGTCTTAGAATGCTCTTCTAGTCTATGGGAGTCATACCAGTTACGACTAAGAGGGGATATTCAACATGTAAAATGAAGTGTTGCGCAAATCTTCACATGTTTGTTTGAGCCACAGAATAGCGGGCCAGGCGCAAAATTCATGAATATACTACAACCTTCTACGAGTACTTCTCGTAGGGACAGCGAAGACACGATTACAGTAATTACGGAGTGCATAGACGTAATCATTCACCAGCGCTCCATAGGCAAGAACCCGTAGTAATGAGTGGAATGGGAAGTAACCTAACATTCACTTGGCACCGGTAGCTCAGTATGTATGTACGTATGTCTGTATATGCATAGAAGAAACAGTTTTCAAACATTTATTGCTTCCACTTTACAAAAGATGCATTCCAGGTTTCCTGGAAAGAGAAAAGTTCTCATTTTTATGCATTAAATATGAGCACCATGTGTTACACGACAAGTATCAAAACGGTGTCTCATTTCCTGACTCACACGAAGCTGCTGGTCTCTCGTTATCGAATTCAAAGCTTCAACAATCCGATGTCGCAGACTTTCAAGAGTGTCAGGCATAGGGCGGATAAATATGCGATCTTTTACGTAACCTCGCAGATAAAAGTCGCAAGGTGTGAGACCTGGAGATGTGGGAGGAACAGAAGATGAACATCTTCGCCTGTGACCTCCCAGGTCTCCAGGCCCCATACCTGTGACTTTTGTATGTGGGGTTACATAAAAGACCACGTTTCTATCTCCACTATGTCCGACACTCTTGAAATTCAACGACATTGCATTGCTGAAACTGTGAATTCGATAACGAGAGACCATCTGCTTTGTGTGTGGCAGAAAATGAGTCACCGTTTTGATATTTGTCGTCCTCACATAAATGCATACAAATTTGAACTTTTCTCTTTCTATGAACGTTGTAATTGAGTTTCTGTCTTTTGCAGTTTGGAAGCAATAAATGTTTGAAATATGTTCCTTCTTTTTGAATAGCCCTCTACTATAACCACAAGCTGTATGGGAGCTAGGCTTTGCCTGCGGATAAGTAAACGACTGTATATGGAAGATTATATCCCCAATTATAGAGACGTTCATCCACACCGATGCCTCAAAGAAAGAATATAGATGTGGCTGGAGTGTAAAGTCCATATCAGCAAAGGCAAAAATGGCTTTGACAAATCAGAGATAATTACAATCTGATCATCCATGCATGCATCGTTATTCTCCCCGATTTTACATCAGCGATATAGTACTGCCAACTTTACAATGGACGAAATCGTCATCGCTAGCCATATCATGGGGCCCCAAACCCCGAAGAATCTTATTGACAGTGACAACTGCTGCGAAAGCCTACGTTTAGACTTTCAACTACTAGTCAGGGTATTACTGCGTGCAATGTACTACATGCTTCGACATGCATTTAAGCGAGACTGCACAAAGTAGGTAGGTATGTCTCCATATACAGTCTGCGTGAAAGAAAAGTTTTCGCATCGAGCTGGTCATTCGATAATCTAATTGGAATGTTGGCTGATTGCAGAAGTTGGTGAAGTGAGTACTAGCAGACGTCGGTATTTTACAACGGCAGTATAATGGCCAATCGAACTGCGGTTTACCGTTCTACGACACTACTGCTCAGAGACTTGCGATTTTCGTTATAGTACGTAATTTATCGATTCTGGAGCACCTTACTAAACGCCATAAAGCATTTCAGTGGCCCCGCCGGTCTAGCGCCCGAGAGGGACGACCTGTTGTTTACTAGGCTGCAACAGACCGTACAGTTGCATCGCGTAATTGGAATCAGCGAAAGGACTTGTTTGCAGCAAGACTACAGCGACAGTGTGATGACGTTTAAACTACCATGAACTGCCAGCAAAGAAACCACTGTTGTATATTTCCTTGACGCGGTATTCTGGTTTGTAGCAAGTATAATAAAGTATTCCTCGGTCAGAAACGCACATATACCTTCTACTCATTAATCAGGTATTTTTGGGAGAGCAAGATGTCACTTTTGACAGAGTATATAATTTTGTTATGCTGATGATTACAGACATTCGTGAGAGTGAAGAGCAGGTAAAGTCTGAAGTGCAACACGAAGAAGCTTTTTTGCCACTTAATACATTGCAGCTGTGTGGCTTCGAAGTGCCATCGTGAACAACAGTAGACAGATCGATGTCCTTTAAAAGTTTTTACGTGAAGCCGCGCGTACCGCAATCAACTTCTTGCCTGGAGATGAATGAGGGGTTTCCCTCCACTCGCGCAGGTCGGACGCGATCTGCTGGCGCTGCGTTCCACGCTCCGTCACGTGCGTAGCGTTACATAATTCAGGCGGCTCGCCGCGCGCCACGGTATATTGTTTTGCCCCGTCGTGCCATCCACAATGCCAACCGAATAGCTGCCCGTCACAAAAATGCCGCAGGCCACGGCGCGCCGCTGACCTTGCCGGTGCATTGACCGGCCGCCTTCACAGCGGAGTGGGGAGAATAATCTTTTTGGTAGACAGTGCACAGTGAAGAGCGTCTCGTTTATTTGTTTATAGGACTGGAATTAATCATTTCCTCCTGGACGTATCACACCGTGAGTAAACAATTAACGTAAGTGGTCCCAAGTCAGATGCGGTTTATCAACGTCTACATATATCCGTTGACTATTATCATCGTAAAACACGGAGAACAGCAAATAATAAAATTATACTCAATGTGGGTATTCAATATACAGGAAGAACACATGATTAAATTTGTCGCTGGTCTGTACACGGTACTACAATCTGTTACCACCTAGCTCTAACTAGGCTGGACTTCGAGTCGAACTGAGCTTCGATAACAGGAGAGCGTTATTCACTGTTACTTCATATCTGTGTCAAAACTCATCAATCGTAATTGTTAACGAGTGGTGGCGTGCTGTTGTTGTTGTTGTCTTCAGACCTGAGACTGGTTTGATGCAGCTCTCCATGCCACTCTATCCTGTGCAAGCTTCTTCATCTCCCAGTACTTACTGCAACCTACGTCCTTCTGAATCTGCTTAGTGTATTCATCTCTTCGTCTCCCTCTATGATTTTTACCCTCCACACTGCCCTCCAACGCTAAATTTGTGATCCCTTGATGCCTCAGAACATGTCCTACCAACCGGTCCCTTCTTCTTGTCAAGTTTTGCCACAAATTCCTCTTCTCCCCAATTCTATTCAATACCTCCTCATCAGTTATGTGATCTACCCATCTAATCTTCAGCATTCTTCTGTAGCACCACATTTCGAAAGCTTCTATTCTCTTCTTGTCCAAACTATTTATCGTCCACGTTTCACTTCCATACATGGCTAAACTCCATACAAATACTTTCAGAAACGACTTCCTGACACTTAAATCTATACTCGATGTTAACAAATTTTTCTTCTTCGGAAACGCTTTCCTTGCCATTGCCAGTCTACATTTTATATCCTCTCTGCTTCGACGATCATCAGTTATTTTGCTCCCCAAATAGCAAAACTCCTTTACTACTTTAAGTGTCTCATTTCCTGATCTAATGCCCTCAGCATCACCCGACTTAATTCGACTATATTTCATTATCCTCGTTTTGCTTTTGTTGATGTTCATCTTATATCCTCCTTTCAAGACACTGTCCATTCCGTTCAACTGCTCTTCCAAGTCCGTTGCTGTCTCTGACAGAATTGCAATGGCATCGGCGAACCTCAAAGTTTTTATTTCTTCTCCATGGACTTTAATACCTACTCTGAATTTTTCTTTTGTTTCCTTTACTGCTTCCACAATACACAGATTGAATAACATCGGGGAGAGGCTACACCCTGTCTCACTCCCTTCCCAACCGCTGCTTCCCTTTGATGCTTCTCGACTCTTATAACTGTCATCTGGTTTCTGTACAAATTGTAAATAGCCTTTCGCTCCCTGTATTTTACCCCTGCCACCTTTAGAATTTGAAAGAGAGTATTCCAGTCAACATTGTCAAAAGCTTCCTCTAAGTCTACAAATGCTAGAAATGTAGGTTTGCCTTTCCTTAATCTATTTTCTAAGATAAGTCGTAGGGTCAGTATTCCCTCACGTGTTCCAACATTTCTGCGGAATCCAAACTGATCTTCGCCGAGGTCGGCTTCTACCAGTTTTTCCATTCGTCTGTAAAGAATTCGTGTTAGTATTGGTGGCATGCTATACTCTCTGAAAACTATAACCAGATGTTTACAATCAGTGAGAGGCCTGTAGAGCATTGTAAATAATGTTCATTGTGACTGCCAGAATGAATTTATTGGTGGTATAAATGTTTGTTTTCCTCATTAGTTTTTTAGTGGTTTTATGCAGCTTGCGATGAATTCTTCTCCTGTATCAACTTCTTTTCCTCCGAGTAGCACTTATACCGTCTCCGATTCCTTGTTGGATATACTTCAGTCTATGTGTTGAGCTACATGTTTTGCCCTATGAAGGACCCTCTACCACTATCCCTTGATGTCTTGGCATTTATCTTGTAATCGTCTCTATTCTCGTTGTCAGTTTATTTTACACGTCCCTCTCCTCCTGATATAACGGGGAAACTCGCAATATCTTACTTTATCAACGTAACGAATTTTCACCATCCTCCTACAACACAATAACACAATCACTTCGATTCTCCTCTTTACCAGTTTCCCCACAGCCCGTAATTCACTTCCATACAACACTGTGTTCCAAAAATATATTCTCAGAAATTATCTCCTTACGATATTTGATGCCGGTGGATTTTTTTGAACAGGATTTCCAGCGCTAGTCTGTTCTGTCCTCTTTGTCGGTCATGCGTTATTTCGGTTCCGAGGTAGCAAAATTCCTTAAGTTCTCCCACGACGTGGTGCCCAATTTGGAAGTTAATTGTTGATTTTTAAGTTGTTTGTTGCTACTCCTCACCATTTTCATCGTTCTTCGATTTACTCTCAACCAGTTGTATGTACTCATTATGTTGTTCATTCCATTTAATTTCCACTGCAGTTTTTCGTCGCTTTCACAGAGGATGGCAATGTATCATCGGATCGTATGATGGATATCCTTTCATCCTAGGTTTTAATCCTACTACTCTATCCCTCTTGTATTTCCACCATTGCTTCTTTGGTACATAAATTGAACAGTAGGGGTGCAAGACTACGTCCCTGTTTTACATCATTTCTAATCCTATTCTTGAGCTTCCATTTTTCTTTTTCCCCTCTTGCTTCTTGTACATACTGTATATTACTTGTCTTTTCCTGTCGCTTACCGATATTTTTCAAAACTTTGAACGTTCTGCACCATTTTAAACTGTCAAATGCTTTTTATAGGTCGGCAAATAATATGAACGTGTCTTGATTTTCCTTAAGCCTTGTTACCATTATCAAGCACAACGTCAGGTCTACCTCTCTAGTATCTTTACTTTTCCTAAAGCCAGGCAGATCTATTAAATCGGACTGTCCCTTCCTCTGGTAGAGAGAATTTTAATATACCTTTTCCATCTATTTGCTCTGTCTTGTGCGTTTGAAAAAACCTGATACTGTTTAAAATGGCGTAATTCAATTTTCACCCAGCCAGTGTGACCCAGCTATCAAGACCAATGAAGTAGCTGATGAAAAAGAGCGAAGTCATAAAGAGCACAGCAGACGGGATGGCTCTCTCATAAATGAAGCAAAAACTCAATGCTTTCCAAGCAGTTGCAGGAAAGACAATGGGTTCTCTTGTAACACGTTCCCAATATAAGATTTTACGATGCGGGCATCCAGAGCCTAGCTGATAAATTTTAAATTTTCTAAATTTATTTTGTTAAAATCACTTAAAAATCTTATGGAAACCGCATTAGCTGTCGATAATTTTCTTTTCCAAGGTTACACACGGGCGGTCTCTTGATGTTGCAGTCGCATCCTCAGGTGAAAAAATGTACAAAACATACAATGTGTATTAGAGACAAATTAATAATAACAAAAATGTGTGTACCTGAACCAGAAAAGGAGGGAGTGTAACACTCACATAGCAAATTTGATATTAGACCAATGAAACTGCACAGTGTCTCAGCGTTCGGATGGCACTTGTCTTTAGCATTGCCTGTAAAAAAGGGAGTTGAGTAATCCATAGAAACAAAACCAAGAGTTATCGTTTGTAGGACGTGTAACTGAACACAGCATGTCGCGTTTATAGATCTAAAGAGAAAGGAACGTAGCGTAAGAGACCTGAAAAACCGTGGACACATTAACAAACTCAGAAGTAAAGGAATTATGGGTCATCAGTCTGCAAAACATAGTAAAACAGGAAAGAAACACATGTATTGATTGTGGTTATGCCCGCAGCAGGAAGGTTGTACCTTCCCATGAAGGTGTAAACTCCACTAGCTGTTTGCGAAAACTGACGTCAGGCACTCTGCCGCGAGAGGACAAGTGAGAAGCAGTTTATTACTATGCAGGGCCGCTTGGTGTTCTGAAAGCCAAACATATTGATTTCCTTGACGCTATGCTCTGCTACCCCTGATTTCTCTGTGAGTCCCTAGGCGCACATGTGATGCGCTCCTCGCGGCGTTTTGACGTGCAGCGCTGCTTTTGCTCAGTGTATTATACGCCACATTCGCAGACGGTGCTGCTACATGCACCCGCCACCCCACGACAGCAATCTCATCCTCGTCTCCACCCGCCCACTGGATAGTACCCAGCCGCTGGTAATCAGGTGAACGAAAGGAAAGAAAGAAGGAAGATTAGTGTTTAAAAGTCCGTCGATAAGTAGCTCATAAGAGATGAAGCGCTCGTTCGGATTTGGGCGGGATAGGGAAGGAAATCGTCCGCGCCCATTCAGAGGAACCATCACTGCATTTGTCTTAAATGAATTTAGAAGAAGCATAAAGAACCTAAATCTGGATGGCCGGATTCGGATTTCAAGTGTCGTCCTCCCGAATGCGAGTCCAATGTGCTGACCACTTTGCCATCTCGATCGGCAACCAGGCAGAGGTTGGCAGACCGTTACTATAAATACCACGGCATCCGCAGTATATCGATACTTCGTCTGAAGATGATGAGTATGACACCTTTCGAATCGTAGGGTGTTGAATTACCCTGCCACCCGGTTGGAAATCCGGGAGCTGTTCTTCACCTTGTTGCTTGTTGAGTTATGCAGAGTGCCACACATTACAATAAACTCCCAAGTAAAACTCCACGTGTGACCATCCTTGCCCAAACAATAGGAATATCAGCCGTCACAGACCAAAAACGCGAAGGGCGCGGTTGGCTCGGAAGGAAAACCATGTCCCGGGGCTCAGCACGTACTGGGCGTTGACGTCGTCTCTGTAATTCTTTCTCGCCCTCCGCAGCCTCGCCTTGGAGGGGTACAAGCCTTTTCAGCGGTCCCCGGGCCGCCAGACACGGCCAAAGCCAATAACGCCACCCACTCTGTGAGTGACCGTTTTAGGAGCGTGGCGCGGCGTGGCCCTTCAGCCTATATTGGTTCTTTTAGGGCAGTCGGATTCATTTTCCCGTCGGCTGCGCGTCAGCGCTCGCTGTGGCCGGTCCATTCGGCCACGGCGGCAGACAACGGCGCGATCTCCGCCCCGTCCATTTATTACTGTCTCTCCCGCGGCCCCGCAGTTCCTAATTACAGGCAGCGGCTGCGCGGAATCCAAAGCTCCGCCCGCGTAGGTATCCTCTTCTGCTTATCTGCTTGTACGGCACAAAGAAGCCGGGGC
The DNA here is from genome assembly GCF_023864345.2 of Schistocerca serialis cubense. NCBI lineage: Eukaryota > Metazoa > Arthropoda > Insecta > Orthoptera > Acrididae > Schistocerca > Schistocerca serialis. The sequence continues at coordinate 613,783,802 of NC_064641.1, read as the reverse complement.
AGTTCCCTGCTGAACGGCCCCGATAATGAATACATGGAATTACTCGGCGTAGTTAATGAAAGTTTCTGTATTACCGTAATCAAATTCCGAGCGAATTTAGCTGGGGAATATGAGATATTGCGAGCGTTGCGGAACGACTTTCTCTGCCCATTTTACTTACGACTGGGTTTCCGTTTTATGTATATCGTAACGAGTACGCATTCTAATTACTCTTTCTTTTAAGTCTACAATATGTGGAGATAAAATGTCAAAGAGTAAATTAGCACTGATTCGACTGCTGCTGTCATTGGGGCACCTTTCCATTTGGTATAACTTATTCAGTCTGTGAAAACGCTTATATGGGGTGCTGCGTCAAGTTTCTGAAGCAACCAAGAGAGGAACCGCTTCCACACTGTACACAGAGGACATTCACTAATGAACGCCTTGCGTGGTTTCAGCATTGTCACGTGTTTGCAGGTTTTCAGTCTTGGAGGAGACGATATTTTCTGTAGATTGTGGTAGAGCCTCACCCTTTCCATTCAATTACATCTGAGTAGAAACTAATTTTCTATTTAATACAGCATGTAGCTGTCTCTCAGAATCACTTTCGGATGTACATACCTTCTAGACTTCTGCTTTAATAATGCTACTTGGCAATGTTAGACCAGAACGTATCCTTTAGTTTTCCTTTAACATACTGTTTAAATGCAAAGACGCACGTGTTGCAAGCTGGGATGGAGCGTACATCAAAATAACGAAAATATTACTTTGCTAAATGCCGCTTTTAGAGTGGTTGCAATAGAAATGACAGCGAAAAGCAGCGGAAAGGTCTAATAATCCGCTTAGAACTACCGTAAGCAAAGTGCTTTATTTTGCTGGGCATTGAAGAGGAAGAAGACAGACTACAAATAGTCCGCGTCGGCTTTCTATCTAGAAGGAGAATTCGAAATTTCGTATCTTAGTACCATTGACAGAATCTGATGTTTGTACTTCACAAACATGTCAGACGAATATGTCCTCAATATGACACACATTATTTATGCAAGTGCTCCTCCATACAATGAAATACGGGGAACAATAGCCATTTATGACGAACATTTCAAAGGTTTCTTTGCACTCCTACATGTGTGAATCTAAAGCTACCTATTTTGATGTTCTGAATATTTACGTATCATTCATTTCTAATAACAAGTTTTCATAGTTTAAATCGTCTACCCTCTCCCATTTTTGATAGTTTCCCTTTGTTTTAACACAGTCGGAAAAATCGTTTCGTTTCCAAGATAACGAAACCACCGCTATATTTTCAACCGTATAAGTGTTTTATTAATTTATGAATCGAAATACACGTTATTGATTTCCCACAGTAATATTTATTTTACAGTTCGTTGTGAACCGGCTTTCGGCTGTAGAAGCCATCCTCAGACAACTTAAGACTAAGCAGATAGTCCATATAACATCAGCGAGAGTTTACAGCTGTATAAAGATTGTTTTTCCATAGCTGAGTGAACAATTTACGACTGTATATCTATACGAAGAACACAAACATATTTACAGCTTTCTTGTTTTCTCTATAAAGCGTAATGCCATGAACAAATAAACCTTATGTTACATTATTCACAAAGATGAAAAGTATACGAAACAAAACCGAAAACTCACATAAACGAGTACTGGAACATATTAATGTGTTATATGGACATAGTAAGTTGTTAACGTGATGAGCAGGAAAAAACGGAGGAGGTGTTGGAGGAGGGTAAGGAAAATGGTTTATGATGGTTTCCCAGCATATTTGTTTACACAGATGATGAAAGAAACAAATAATACGAAAAGTTATTCCTGTTGATGGTACTTTCTTTCTATTCAAATAACGATGTACATTTGAATATATTAAGCGTTGTTGGTTTCCGTTGTCTGTAAACAAACTTTTTTATCTGAAACGTTGTGGTTATGAAGTAAATAACATTTCAGCCAAACCTACTAACCTCATCCAATCCTACGAGGCGCAGTGACACTGGATTTGTCTTCCGAACGACGGCGGTTCTTATCAGCAACCTGACGCCCACATTTACAGCATTCTTGATTTCCCTAAAAAGCGTAATGCAAATGGGAGGAAGGTTCCTTTGAAAATGACACGGTTGATTTCGATCCCCAATCTTAATGAAGACGAAAATGTGCTCCGTTTTCAATAAACTCGTTATCAATGGGACGTTAAGCCTAAATATTCCTTCCTTCCATTTTTACGAGGAAATACTGTAATTTTCGTTTCCTCTCACCCTTCCTAATTTTTACACGTCTACGTATGTACTGCAGTTAACATTCTCTGTAATCTATTAGCATACTCTAATTTTTATCTGGGCCAACAAGTTTTGCACTTGACTGCACCTTCCAACGATAAGTTTTTGAACTGAATTTTCCGTCGATGATTGATAGAATATAACAATGTCTTTTAAAGAAAACCTTTCCTTATGTTTGGCAAAAAACAATTAACCGAATTGATTGCCTCATTCAGTTATCACCTAACGGTGGTCTAAGATGCTGATCTCTAGGACCCAATCACATAAATAATTTTTTTTTCAGAACATCGTGAAAGTGTTTTTTAATATATAATTAATTATTTCTTCGAATATTTTAGTTTTTGGTAAGATTATTATTACCTGTTGGTTTCGTTTGCCATGAGTACCTTTCCCACCAGTTTTTTCTAGTACCGTGTTTTTAAACTAGGTGTCTTTGTTAGGTTCTCACCTGATCATAAAGGTATTTGCATAAGTATCTTTCTTACATGGTTTGCTAGTACTGCTTAGCTTCGAACAATGTTACGACTTAATTTTTAACAGCCTTTTGCAGCACTATGTTTCTAACGGTTGTAGTTTTGCCATTTCTGAGTTTCAGTTCCTTACACTACAGTGATCCAAACGTTTTTATGAATATTTATTCTCAATTACATATTAACTGTTGATACCAGTACAGCTCTTCTGCTAAAGAATGTCTTTTTCACCCCCATCACTCTGTTTCTTATGCCTTCCTTCCTTGTGTAGGCTGCTACGAACATAGTGAAATTAGGCCAGACTGCCTTAGTTTTATTCACGTCTTCTTAATTTTGACTATTGGCGAGTCATTATTTTCCTTTTTTTTAGTTTTATCTCCAAGGTTTTAGAATAGTTATTTTTATTGTAGTCTGTCACTTGCATATACACAACCATTCATACATATAGGAGAACGAAGTCATCTATGACGTTACAGTTATTTTCTAGCTAAACATTTGTCGTAGACCGTACACGTCATAATAATCACGTACCATATGTGATAATAATAACTCGCTAGTATGTCTTATTAAGTAATCTTCGCATGGCCTTGAAAACGAACCATACCTATGAGCGAGGGTTGACTATCTTTGCTGCAGTACAAACGCTATTAGAAAAAATCATAGGGAATAAGAAAATGGATGATGCACAATAGCAGCAATCGAGAGTAAATTCTTACATTTATGATGTATGTATGCTACGCAGACTGAAGTGGTGAATGAAAATTTGTACCAAGGCCGGCATTCGAACCCAGGTCCCCTGCCCACTATACAGATGCGCAAACTAATATGCCACCTTGGGACAATGACTTCGCACAACTGCAGAGACTACCTTAGCATGCCTCTCTCTTAAGTCCAAATTCCCATTTGCACCACAGCCAACTTTGTATTCCGCCTAAACTCAGTCTCCATATATGCATCATAGACGTCTGAGACTTGTAAAGCTCTCTGGGACCATATAGGTTCATTTGATCCTTAAATTTTATTTTGTTTAGGAAATAACGAATTGTATTAGACACTCAGTCTGCTTCGTCGAACATCATTAGGAGAAAGTACGCTACATGGATCGGATTTTGTCGCCGTGATCTCCATTGCAACTGAAATGCGAGGGAAGTAGCGAATAGTTGGGTGTAGTGTGTTTTCCAAATTTGTTGCAGGCTGCTGCATCCTTTGCAGTGGGAAAGGCGATCAATATACCACGACGAGAGGGCTCTGAGGAGTATCGGGCCGTGAACAACTTTCGCGTGTAAACAGGAGATAAATATTCCTCGATAATCTACGGGGCGGCTATAAATCAGTCATAAACGGAGAATCCCCTCCTGCTCCGTGTAGCGCCGAATCGGAATACTCTGCCTAGCCCGACTTTTACAACGTATGCCGCCACCAGGATAAATATAGCATCGTTCTGGGAGATTTCTTTTTCAGCCAAAGAGAAGCCCTTGTAATGCGAGCAGCAAATTTTTGTGAACGGAGGTATATTTTTCTCTAGTTCGCTCCGCGAAATGTTGGTTCCATTCTCGTAGCACTGTTTTTATTTTATACGTATTTGGGTAACAATGAAGGGCTAGTAATTATAAATTCCTGCCTGTGTTATTTACAATTGTGTGCCAAAGATGACTTTTTTCAAATCTATGGATTAAAACTGAGTTAGAGAATCATCAGCCTGAGTTTGAAGAAAATTATTGCTATGTTAGCCTAACTGCACATTGTATTCAATTTTGACACATATGATAGTTCCTCATTGCCACGATATACAGAAATAATAAAATGTACAGAATTATAAAACTAGGAAATACGAAATAGACTGAAAATAACACTGAAAACAGCAACGGCAAGATTTATAAACATGAAAATGGGCCAGGTGCGAGTCGGAATCGCGCGATGATGGTTCATTACAAACTTATTTATGTATGTAGAGAGCTCACCTTTTATGGGAATCGAAAATCTCGACAATTTTTCTCTGTTATCGACGTTTTTACTGGCGAGATATCGGTCTCAGGGATTCCAGGATTTCCAAGAATGTTTTAGTTTCAATAATATGAATACGACAAAGTCATGCAGGAGGCAGGTGACCATTATCAGTTGTTCTTCATCCAGGCCGACTGGGTCGCAATGGTATAAAAATTAAACATCAGACAGGGAATGACATTATTGCTCATACGACAAGTTTCGGGATTAAACGATCTTCAGAAATCCAGGAGTCGTTACCGCACACAGATACGGCATTTCGAGTTGTATGTGAGACAAAGATTCTTCTGCAAATGTTTGTTTCGCATACCACTTGAAACGTAATATTTACATGCAGTAACTGCTCGTGTTACCTGATGAGGAATTTGCGAGTTGCAAAATAAGTGACATAAATGGCTGTACGTTTTGATTGTATTGACGCAGAAGCTAACATTTGTTACACCAGCAAGAGGCCATAGACCTTACTATGAGACGTGATATAAATTTCAACTCGATACGTGCACCCGTACATGAGAAATAAGGGGTCTTGACAGACGGATGGACAGACAAACAGTCTGATAACAAATGACAGTTTTTTCGTATGATAAGCGACAAATTTAGTTTCAGAACTTTTCCCTTTGGTTGTACTGTGGAACCTCCCTTTTTGCCAAATTTCTTGACCTTAGATCAAGAGGAGGTACCCCATAGGTTTTGATGATTGAGTTTGCAAGCATCAAAATATGTGACGTAAATGACCGTAACTTTCGATTCCATTGACTAAGAAGCTTCAATTTTTAACACCACCAGGAGATTATAGACATCAGTATGTGACATAAATTTCACCTTATACATCTACCTGTTACTGAGAATAAAGGTATTTTTGCAGTCGGACAGGCAGGAAGACGGACGGACTGTATTCTACACTTCATTTAACAGGTCTTAATATTTGGCAAAGAAATGGGCAGCCGCCGACCAGGGCTATGTGTAGAAACCGCGCTTCACGTACACTTGGACTGATTTCGCAAACAGTACAGTCCTAAATCAGGTTGCCTGCAATAGATAAACCAGATTGTATTCCGTTTGGATGGTTCTCCATTTTTCATTGCGTTTGTGCAAGTTAAAGTAACTTACACACGCAACGACATATTGCTAAAATATTACAGTATTGTTAACTGTTCCACACATTACAGGGAACTACATTCTGATAAGATAATTATATAAACATTAATTGCTTTTGGTGGGGAAAATGAGGAGGTTTTCAAGTGTAAAGTCTTCTACTCCGTTATGGAAACTAGTTATTGGTCTGTAGCAGCCTCCAACTTTTACAGAAGACCATTTACAATATGTGTTGCCGTCTGCTGCACGCTTTTTTCAGGTGTATTTACGACGTGTTGTTTTCAGTTCATTGAATGAGCACTGCTGTTTATTTTAAATTAGTTCAGATTGTCAACCACAAATTTCATTTACCGGGAGTTGTACTGGCATGTCATCAAAAGAATCCATAGTATTTGTTGCCTGTAAACTTAAGAGACGTCGTGATCATGTTCTACACTTGTGATGAAACTCTCATCTTGACCAAAATCTACATTTTGCCTTCTTTACGCGTACTTTTATTTTTTCCATTGCCAAAGGAACAGAATACTGTTCTACACTTGTGATGAAACTCTCATCTTGACCAAATAATATCTACTCTTTGCCTTCTTTACGCATATTTTTACTTTTGCTATTGCCAAAGGAACAGAACACTGTAGATACAAATTATTGCTTGAAACTCTGAACGCAAGGTGGATGCAATACTTTGTACCAAGTGTTCTGTTCCTTTAACTATAAGGAAACGCCGAAACGCTTAAGGTAGATATAAAATATTTATTTTATGTTCTAGAGGAGAGTTTCATTATATATCCACATTACATTAAATGTGTCGTTAATGAAGCCGATAGGCCTGTTTTCGTCAGAGGGACGATGTCACTTCGTTCCTATGTCATGCAGGATGGCGTGTTATATTGCTTATCTTTATTATCTCAGAAAATTCGTTATACACATGTGTTTTTTTTTCCTTTTTGCAGTATGCGAGAGTTTTCAGCACACAACACAGTGTCTAATATTTTGCAAGTGCTGTGATTATGGATCTGAAGATTGCCACTGAGCTGGGTGAAACTATCTATGTAACTTGCGGTCTAGGCAATAAAGTGCTCTAAAAGGATATTAGAATCTCAAAGATTCTATATATTTCTTTGCATAAACTTCTAATCGAAATGGCAGCTGTATCAGCGGCTGAAGGGAGTTATCAATATTTAAATTTCATGAGATGTTGCTAACTGCGCTCAGGCTTGAAAAACCTGCTGTCTTCAGCTTCAGTAGATGTGCCACAATTGGAAGAAGGTTGTATGTCCCACAAGCACAACTGCGTGTGCCAAGATGGTTGTCCTGTGTTTGATTGCATTGCACAGTCAGTCTATTACTGCGAAGAAAAAGCTTCTTTCTCTCCAGAGGAGAGATGTTATGTCTTTCAGTTCTTCTCTGGAATCCCAAACAATTATGTACGTACCATCTACACTAAAATAAGGTATAACAGGTTTACAGTTGTCTGCCACTATTGTTGGCAACTTATTAATTTATAGTAGGAAAAAGAAACATGTCTACCTAAGGATCATTTTCAATTATAATAGCTTGCTGTTCTCCATCTTTCAGGTAAGACTAAAATTAACTATATGCAGTATCTTTTGTTTCATAATTATCTGTTTGATATATACTGTGGTCGATATACTCAAAGTTACAGAAGATGCGTAGTACCCATCGCTGACTTCAGCCCAATAAATGAGTTGAGGTGGATCTGGGTCCAAGCAGCACAACACAACTTCGCAATATTCCTAGTCCGCTTGAATTATCACGTAAGACACTGTCAGCTACTAACTAGATAAGGACTGATCATGTTCTTCACAAGTGGAAATTACTGTGTCAGCAACAGTGAGACACTGCAACCTGAATGCATAAAGTGGGAACATGCAAATGACTTTCTGACGGTAGCTCCTTCATTAAATTAACAGCCTTGATACCCAGTTGTAAAATCTTTGATATTTTCTTTATTCTTATCAACATTTTGGCTGCAGTTCCTGTTTTAGATGTGTGTTTTAATGTCTTACATCAGAGCGGATGCCAACATACAGTCTCAAGTCACGGTCAACGCAAAAAAGTTAATCTGATAGAAGAAAAGAAAAAGTAAGGACGAGCAGAGTCGGCGACGCGCTCCTTAGCGACGCTGCACAACTTCTGGACCTCGGAGGGACGGTGAGGGAATTCGGCAGCGTTCTCAGAGGAATCATGCCGTTATCCTCTAAATAGGTTACCTTAAACTGTTTAGAGAAACCACGTGCAGAACGAGGTACTTGTGCCGGTATGCCACGTCACTGTAGCATTTTATTAGTTTAGAAAGCAAAAATTTGTGAGACAAGGAGTGAATGTGAGGTAAGCTGGCAGTGGTTCGATCTGCGACCAATGACAGCTGTCTTGCAGTACACGAATAGGCCGCGGCCTCACTCCATTTGCGTGTAAACGCTCACTTGTATGCCCTGGCGGGACCTGATCGCAGCGCGAAGGAAGGGTAATGGAGGAACACACGTGTCGAGGTTGCGCGCGCGTCGATACTGCGCCAGCGCCGCCATGCGGCCGCTAGCGGTACTACGCCGGTGCCGGCAGCACATCGACCTATCGCAATGTTAAAAATGCAGGACTACCACGAGGCGGGCTTTCAATTCGGTTTTTCGCGGTACCTCGTATGTGACACACTTCGGTTCAAAACACACAAACTTTTATTCTAGCTTTATCCAATACTGGTAAGCAGCATGGCCCGAAAACAATGTAAGGTGAAGGCTTCCACCACGAGCGGCACCGTTTAAAACGAATTTCCTCTGATTCGAACAGACATGGGCTTATACGATTCGAATGCCTGTAAAGTAGAGCATCATCGTGAAACTGGTAGCAGCATTTGAAGTTGATTTATGGCAAATACAGAAGCATGTATTGGGGGTAATGGCCTTTTTATACAGGTGTGGAGTGACCACAGCCGACCAGAGTGGCCGAGCGGTTCTAGGCGCTTCAGTGTGGAACCGCGCGACCGCTACGGTCGCAGGTTAGAATCCTGCCTCGGGCGTGAATGTGTGTGATGTCCTTAGGTTAGTTAGGTTTAGGTAGTTCTAAGTTCTAGGGGACTGATGACCTCAGAAGTTAAGTCCCATAGTGCTCAGAGCCTTTTGAACCATTTTTTTTTTTTTTGAGTGACCACAAACATTGTGTCCAAAGATAAATAGTTGTAATTATCTGACTTACCTTACGTGTATCCTTAGGAGACTTATATATCCCAACTAGCTCGGCAACTATCCCGCTGTGATACAGCCCGAAAAATAAATAAATAGAAATAAAAAAATAGGTGGCCTTTAATTTCAATTGTAGTGGCTGAAATGAATGGCTTGACGAAAAATCAACTGTCTCTTAATAAATTTTTGCATTTAACTTTTGAGTCAAAAGTCTCAAATTCTTCTTTAGGACGAAAAGTTCAGTTCCATCAGTGAGTACTGGACCCACGCTGTACAAGCGAACATATACAGTCAGGTAACAAAAGTCATTGCGTATCTCCTAATACGGTGTCGGACTTCCTTTTATCCAACGTAATGCAGCAACTCGACGTGGCGTGGACTTAACAAAAAAATGGTTCAAATGGCTCTGAGCACTATGGGGCTCAACTGCTGAGGTCATTAGTCCCCTAGAACTAGTTAAACCTAACTAACCTAAAGACATCACACACATCCATGCCCGAGGCAGGATTCGAACCTGCGACCGTAGCGGTATTGCGGTTCCAGACTGCAGCGCCTTTAACCGCACGGCCACTTCGGCCGGCGTGGACTTAACAAGACGGTGGAAGTCCTCTGCAGGAATTTTGATCTATGCTGCCTCTGTAGCTGTCTATAATTGCGAAAGCGTCGGCAGCGCAGGATTTTGTGTACGAAATGACCCCATGATTATATCTCATAAATGTTCGATGGGATTTAAGTCATTTGCACGAACTGTCAAGAAGTTTCTTCAAATAAATAGCGGTGCCATGGCGCACTGTCATCCATAAAAATTCCATCGTTGCTTTCGAACGTCATCAATGGCTACAAATGTTCTCACCGTAGTAAAACATAACCATTTCCAGTGAATAATCGGTTCAGTCTGACCAAATGTGACAGTCCATTCCATGTAAACACATCCCACACGATGATGGAGTCACCACCAGCTTGCACAGTGCCTTCTTGACAACTTGGGTAGCTTTTTGGGGTCTGCGCCACACTCGAATCCAACCATCAGCTCTTACCAGCTCAAAATTTCGACTCATCTCGCCAGCTCATGGTTTTCCAGTTGTGTAGTGTCCAACCGAAATGGTGACGAACGCAGGAGACACTCTGCGGGCGATGTCGTGCGGTTAGCAAAGGCACTCGCGCTGGTCGTCTGCCCATTGACGCCAAATTTTGCCGCTCTGTCCTAACGTTCGTCGTACTACCCACATTTATTACTGCGGTTATTTCACGCAGTGTTGCTAGTTTATTGACACTGGCAACTCTACGCAACCGTTGCGCGATCTTGGTCGTTAAGAGAGGCTATCGACCACTGCGTTGTCTGTGCTGAGAGGTAATGCATGAAATTTGGTATTTTCACCACACTCTTGACACTGTGAGTCCCGGAACACTAAATCCTCTAACGATTTCCGAAATGGAGTGCCCACGCATCTAGCTCCAACTACCACTGCGTGTTGGAAGTCTGTTGATTCTCGTAGTGCGGTTATAATCAAGTTGGAAACCTTTTCACATGAATCACCTGAGTACAAATGACAGCTCCGCCAATTCACTGTCCTTTTGTACCTTGTGTACGCGATACTACCGCCATCTGTATCCGTGCACATCGCTATCCAATGACTTTGGTCACGTCAGTGCATATCCTCAGGAGACGTAAGTTTCTCAAATAGCTCGGCAATTATTTCTCTATGAAACAAGCTGGGAAAAAGAAATATATGGCCGTTCATGGCTCCCGAATTTAGAAAATTTCCGTTAACGTTCTGTGGCAGGAAAGTGCATGTCAGTTGTAGTAAGTCAGTAGGTCTCGAGTTCGAGACTCGGTCTGGCATACAGTTTTAATCTGCCAGGAAGTTTCGTATCAGCAAACACTCCGCTGAAGAGTGAAAATCTCATTCCGGAAATATCCCCACTAAGCCATGTCTCCGCAATATCCTTTCTTTCAGGAGTGCTAGTTCTGCAAGGTTCTCAGGAGAGCTTCTGTAAAGTTTGGAAGATAGCAGACGAGGAACTGGTAGAAGTAAAGCTGTGAGGACGGGGCGTGGGTCGTGCCTGGGTAGCTCCGATGGTAGAGGACTTGCCCGCGAAAGGCATGGTCCCGAGTTCGAGTCTAGGTCCGGCACACAGTTTTAATCTCCCAGGAAGTATCATGTCAGTGAGTATTGGACCTATGCTGTAGACGCGAACACACATGATCCAACGGTTCACTATTATAGCATTTATTTCAGACTTGTAAAACAGTTTGCTAAAACTATCCAACATTCCTTAGCGAATGATTAGCCCCTGTACATTCCCCACTACAAGACTGCGAACCCAACTCGCTGCCTATGCTGTGGGTAGCGACGTCAGCAGGTAACAGCTAGCTGTGCAGAGAGAGCGGACGCTGACAGTCGTGGGTGACCAACCGACTGATTGATAGGTCATTCCAAATGCGTATCTCATGACTAAGAATCGAGTTACAACTCCCCCCCCCCCCCCCCCGACACAGTGTACGCTGTTGTGGCTGTTGTGGGGGGTAAACCATCGGCATTCGTGGACGCTGTAATATTAGGCCCAATACTCTCCGAATATCTGAAAAGTTGATTCGTGGCTCGTTGCGAGGAGGGTAACAAGACTTATTTTTAGGGGTCCTTACAGGATAATACGGTTATTTACTCTTATATTTTAATACTCGCGAACTCATTCATCTTACGGATGAACTATCTGTATACATAATTAAGTTCCTACGAGACCCTCAGAGAATGAGTCCTACACGCACCTGTCCGATTTTCTTACTCTTGACTTCTCCGTTGGCAACAACTTTAACCACTAAGCATAGCTTACCAAATGTTTCTGGGACATTATCCTTATTTAAAGGACTCTTAGATGCATATTAATTTGTAAGCGTTTTTTAAATAACATTTTACCATTTTTATTATTATAGCCAGACTAAAAAATTCTCAATGTAGAAAACCAAAATGACCTTAACAATCCCTGAAAATCGATATCTGAACTTTCTTCTTCTTCTTCTTCTTCTTCCTCATCATCCTCCTCCTCCTCCTCGTCGTCATCGTTGTCTTCTTCATATATAAGATTGTCTTCACTCCCATCGAGAGCATTACTTATGTCGCTTTTCTTGAAAGATTTAATAATGTCTTCTCTCATTCTAATCTGCAATTGTTTTATCCACTGTCACACTCGTTTGACTGTATGTCGTTTTAAAGCACGCTTCGGCGTGATTTTATTGTTGGGCATCATACATCATCCATTTGTACCATTCCTCTCTCACATATACTTACAGAGATATCAAGGAGTTGCAGTTGTGAAGCAAGTCCTCCGTGAATAACAGCACGCTCTGTATTTCTCTGCCGGCCGGGGTGGCCGAGCGCTTCTAGGCGCTACAGTCTGGAACTGCAAATGGTTTTTTTCTGCTGGTGGAGTGCCGAAATGCCGCTCAACTGTTTTGTTTGGCGTTAAATTATTTTTCCTGCAGTACTAATGATTTAATCCATTAATATAAATTCGTGGCAAATTGTCTGGTGTGAGTCAAGATTCAAATGGCTCTGAGCACTATGCGACTCAACTTCTGAGGCCATAAGTCACCTAGAATTTAGAACTAATTAAACCTAACTAACCTAAGGACATCACACACATCCATGCCCGAGGCAGGATTCGAACCTGCGACCGGAGCGGTCGCTCGGCTCCAGACTGTAGCGCCTAGAACAGCACGGCCACTTCGACCGGCTGTAAGTCAAGTTGAGGCGTTATTAGTGCAAACTATTGCGAAGATATTCTCACTGTAGGTTTTACATTCGCATTCTTCAGATTCAGCTGTACGTCAGCAAATAAGTACTTGCGTTATGACGTCTGCTTGTAAACACTATTAATATTGATTATTTGCGCTAGACCTCGGCTGTAATGCATTAAAAGTGGCTCTTGTGAAATTTTGTTCTACGACAGGTGTTACTTTCGATAATGGGTTTATCTCGGACGATGTTCTATGTGTTGATAAATAAAATATTGAAGGATTTAAATGTTTTCCTTGCGACGAGAGGATGCTTAAAGGAAAATACCTGTAATGTGGAATATGTCAGCTGCTTTATTTTGCTTTGCGTATAAGCTCACTGTACAAAAAATTAGTGATTCAAGTCCGCTCGTACAGATGAACTTAACGGTAAATGGCGCAGCGATATAGCCACTTACTCAACAGCGCACGCACCGTCTCCATGTGAGCATAAGAAAATAACGATTTGTGAGACAATTCTGTTCCACGCTGAGATTGTACATAAAAATGGGTTAAATTAGGGATTTAAGAACCTTCAACATCGCAGCGCGTCAGCAATCGTTGGTTAATATATTAAAAAACTAAAAATCCCGCCTCGATTGCGAAAAAAGCACCTAGCGTTAACCCAGGTTTCGGCGTAGATAACTACACCTTCTTCAGAACAACAATAAAACCCACATAGCTATGGTGTTCTATTAATCATTGACAAAGGTCTTCTTAGGCACTTGTGGGTTTTATTGTTGTTCTGAAGAAGGTGTAGTTATCTACGCCGAAACCTGGGCTAACACTAGGTGCTTTTTTCGCAATCGAGGCGGGTTTTATAGATTTTTAATATAAAGTTAGGGATGTTACAGAGTCCAAAATAGGGCAATCCTGTTTCACCGTGCCCGTGGTTATACGGCGTGTGAAGTTTACGTATTAATTGGTATTTCGGGGCGGACTGCTGAATGTGTATGCAAGCAATGGTGTGACACACAACGCCAAGAAACACGACGTCAGGACCGTGGTCGGTAAAAGAGCCTGACTGAGGGTCCGTTTCAAGACTTGTGGATCAAAATCGCTTCCATATCCGACAGGAATTGCTGTTGGCGGTGAATGAAGATCCATTTCAACCTGTTTGGAAGCATATTGCTGCGGGGAATGCAAGCAATGAACATTTGAAGTCGGTTACCTCGCTAGAGGCTATTGCTTATAGACGACAACAAAAGAGCTCATCCGCCTGGAATAATGTCTGTCTGGCTTTCTCAACACTACCCCACCCTATTACATTTCGACTGGCCTGCAAAGTCACCCGCCTTGAACATCGTAGAAAATCTGTGGGATATGTTAGAGCAGCTGATAAAACAGTGACGTCATCATCCCCGGAATCTAGTGGAATTGCTCGATCAGTTCTTTAGCGAGCAGCTTACCGTTGATGCATCGTACCTGCACAGCCTTCTGTACTCACTTCCTAACCGAATACAAGCGGTTATCAAGTTCATTGGCGGAATCATATGGTATTATATGTTTCTTTTAACGAGTTCGCTACAGGCGACACATTTTTCGTCCTGTGAGTTGATATAAACGCTTATTCCGGACCGCCAAACAGTGCTACAGAGCATCGAAAATACGAGGGTCAACACCTAACGAAATTTCACACAAGCTGCTTCCAGAGCCTTCGTCGTCAGTGTAATTACGCGAATTAGTCCCAAACCAGAGGCATGAGATGTAGAAAATTTAACTTTTTTTTTATGTAATTGGAAGGATACGAAGACACATGAAAGTAAAAGAAACAAATTATCTACAGCTGGACTAACCTAATTCTAGGAGTACACAAAGGAAATTGCAGGAAATGTTTGAGACACTTGTCACTATCGATTCCCAGTCAGTACATCCTTCGTGTGGTTTAATCTCTCAAAGATCGTTTTGCACCGTAAGAACACCTTCAGGTGCTGCATGTTTCGATATTTTCTGCTGATACAAGAACTAACGCAACTAACACCGTGATCAGCATTTGAAGTCCATATGATGATATATGGCCACTGCGTAGTTCCCTGTTAATGCCTATTATACGAAGGTTGGTAATCAGAGTTTTCCATTGTCACCCTAGAAAAATAAAATTACGTAGTTAGTATTTTGTTTGTTGGCATTTACATGGATGTAAATTCAGTATTCGTAGTCACTGATATCCTCTCACTACGGCACCTTATTACGCTGCTAGAGCAGCCAAAACAAAATGGCGACGCCTATCTTCATTTTGCCAACAGGATTCGGCATTTTTCTTTTGGATCCGTTGGCATGTGTTACGGTAACGTGGCGCAAAAATTTCGATAAATACAAGGACACTTGTAAATGCAAACAAACGAAAAGTAACTATGTAATTTAATTTTTCCAAGTTGATAAATACTTGATGACTTCCCCTCGTAGAGTCTGTAAGCCAATAAAAATAGCTTAGAATCTCTCAGTTGCTCATACAAATTTTAGGACGACTTGCCTGACTGTAATACATATACTGTAATGACAAATAACATTTACTGAGCGAGGAGGTGCAGTGGTTAGCACACTGGACTCACATTCGGGAGGACGACAGTTCAAAGCTCGCATCCGACCATCCTGATTTAGCTTTCCCATGATTTCCCTAAATCGTTTCAGGCAAATGCGGAGATGGTTCCTTTCAAAGGGCACGGCCGAATTCCTTCCTCATCCTTCCCTAATCCAATGGGACCGATGACCTCATTGTTTGGTCCGCCCCCCCCCCCTCCCCAAATCAACCAACCAACCAACCAAATAATTTTTATAGGGATCCCGGTAAGGACATTCCTTGGCGCATTCCCACGAAACAAGAAGAAGAAGAACAAGAACAAGAAGAAGAAAAGAATCGCAGTCAGCTATGTCTGTTAACCTACCTTGTCTGATATGGACAAGGGTGGAAAGCACAAAATTTATTTGACGTTTCTTCGAAATTCTCCCATTGGATATCAGTAACCAATGTTACGTGACTTGCACGACGCGAGACACTGTTTTGCTTACAGCGTCAGCCACGGCAGCATCGATTCTGCGAACGAAAGGTGCACATAAACACCTAATAAACGTGCTCGTCTAATGACCATAAATTTCTCGTGCCACTGCACGTTGAAAGATACTCCTTTTACCCTGTACCTTTTCCATTACACTTTGCGGCTACAAGTAACGCCTGGGTGCTTCTCCGTGGACGGAATACGAAAATTTTCAGCCAACTCGAACTTTTAAAGTCGGAACATATTCACTGAAATGTTTTGTTTCAGAACCAACAGAAATTCTCAACCTGTAATTTTCTGACCAGCGGGCATGGAATTGTATCTGCAAGAGCGAGCAGTTGTCACCGTCAAACAAACAAGACGTGAAATCTAAATGAGCGGCGCGGAAAAAGTTCTTAATTAATAAACATGCTTCGTAAAAATGATGACGTCAGCGGTATATCTGTACACAGAGTTTGCGGAGTTGCTGCATTGTTGAACGCGCACGTATGGAAATTTGTTAGCAGCGCACCAAAATTCCAAGGAGAAGGTCTCATCGAAGCGTACAGTTCATTCACACCCACGCAGCCAGCCACGCACCCACCCACCAACAAACACACACACACACACACACACACACACACACACACACACACACACTTCTCTCTTTTCTCTCTTCACCTGTACTTAATAAAATGTTAACGGGATTTAATACATACTGTTAGGGGAAGGTTGTATCCCATGACATCAAAAGCAAAGTTATATGGAAAAACTGACATACTGCCGCAAGCGAATTCTGTTATTGACATGTTACTCTAAGAATTTTATCGCCAGGCGCAGTTGCTTTCATCTTTTCACAGCTGAATGGTATCGATTGTGAACGTTAGTCTTCAGATTACAGTATGTTCAGCGATAACTGCGGCAGGTCAGCTGTGAACAGATGAAATCGACTTTGTCTGGCAATAAAATTATTTAAGTAAATTTTTAAGTGGCACATAGTCATTGGTGAAGTAAACAAACAATATAAACTTGTACATCTGAAGTCCTTTCGAAAAGTATGGTATATTTACATCATCCTCAAGAGCAATCAGATCTTCCTTACATTAAGACGTATTTTGATGTCCGCTCCCGGTAGCTGAATGGCCGGCACGGTAGCTCAGCGTGTTCGGTCAGAGGGCTGCGTGTTCTCTGTAATAAAAATACTGAGTCAAGGAATCAGCGATCAACTTGAACGGATGTCCGCCCAAACCAAAGCCAACAAACTGTACCGAACAAAAAAAAAAAAAAAAAAGTAAAAATGTCAGCGTGACGGATTCTCAATCCTTTGGCCCGGGTTCGTTTCTCGGCTGGGTCGGGGAATTTTCTCCTCCCACGAACTGGGTGTTGTGCTGTCATCATCATCATCATATCACCTTCATCGACTGCTGGTCGCCGAAGTGGCGTCAAATTGAACGACCGGCACCCGGCGAATGGTCTTCCCGATGGGGGGCCGTAGCCATACGATTAAATAAATAAATAAATAAAACTATTTTGATAGTTGATAATATTCTTCTCGGGTATGCAGCCGGATCATAACGTCTTCATGACACAATATTTCCGCGGTCCAATTGGCCGCCATCTTCAGGTGAGAGCGCTGGTGCACAATCTCGCCGGAATGAGAGCGCTGGTGCACAATCTCGCCGGAACTTTCCCAGCGCAAGCGGCAGCCCCCAATATAGGCCGCAGAAGACCCACAACGCGTGCGCGAGAAGGTGCCGTAGCTGCCCTCTAGCGCAGTAAACATGCCGCGCCGCGGCCAGTGGTGGAAAGAGGCGAAATCGAGATATCGCTGTCAAAAATAAAAGAAAAAATTTTTTTTATTCCGACGATTGAAACACAGACCGTTGTTTTTTAATGACAGATAACACCGGGTCCCAAGTCTTACTTAAAAGATGTATGTATTTATGGATTGTAATATGCGCGAGTCTGGCACATGCAAGTGCCCTCTCTCGGCGAAACAATCTACCTTAGTGCCTTCACACTCGTGTCTCAAAACAGTTCATAGGCGAAGTAACATTGTTAAACTGTTCGCTTTGATCCTGTGCCCATTACACATGTTGTACAAATGGAGATGATATTTTAATTACTGACGACGCCTTTTGGCATAATTGTTTCATTATTCTCCAGTGCATGATGTAATTTTAGTAAGTACTAAAGATTGTGTGCCTGTATTACTTTAGCAATTTCACCGTTATTTAAGCTTCTGTTTCTCACTTTCGTTGATATGGCCTTTCTAATGAATGTGTCTTTCTATTCAGGAAGTTTACTTCTGATGAAGGTACATTTATATGTACCGAAACCTTGGTCAAGAATTTTAATAAAAAAATTCTATCCTGCAACTGTCTTTGGCTGCCATCCTTTATTGTGAATAAATGATAACCCTTGTCTCTATTAATAAGATTGTCAGATAAACGAATCTCTATGGATTCTTTTAAAACACAGTCCCAATAGCGAGATGCAGGGGCAACCATTTGTGTCGCATCATATAGAATTCTGTGTCCCTCGGTGAGACAGTGCTCCGCCACTGCGGATTTCTCAGGTTGAAGCAGCCGTGTGTGCCGCTGATGCTCAACACATCGGTCCTGAATGGTCCGGATTGTCTGACCAATATAAGCCTTCCCACAGTGGCAAGGGATCTTGTACACACCGGGCTTCCTCAAACCCAAGTCATCCTTAACAGAGCCAAGAAGCGCTCTAATCTTGGCTGGCGGACGAAAAATACTTTTGATATGATATCTTTTTAGAATTCTTCCTATCTTCGAGGAAATGCTCCCAGCAAAAGGCAGAAAAGCCACCGATTTGCAGGTATCTTCTGGTGGCTCAGGCGATGGTCCAAACTGGTTTCTGGATGTTCTGGTGTACAGAAAGGATGATGGGACACTGGGACACAGTGTTTATCGAAAGCCTACGCACACGGACCGTTACCTGCATGCTCCTAGTTGTCATCCATCGTTCCAGCGTACGGGGGTCCTGCGGACGTTGGCGAGAAGAGCTTATGCCATTTCAGATGGAGAAAGCTTGACAGAGGAGTTGGACCACCTTAAGGTTGTGTTCAAGCAGAATGGCTATACAGATTAACAGATCCGTCGTGCTTTCCAGTTTGGACCATCGCCTGAACCACCAGAAGATACCTGCAAATCGGTGGCTTTTCTGCCTTTTGCTGGGAGCATTTCCTCGAAGATAGGAAGAATTCTAAAGAGATATCATATCAAAAGTATTTTTCGTCCGCCAGCCAAGATTAGAGCGCTTCTTGGCTCTGTTGAGGATGACTTGGGTTTGAGGAAGCCCGGTGTGTACAAGATCCCCTGCCACTGTGGGAAGGCTTATATTGGTCAGACAATCCGGACCATTCAGGACCGATGTGTTGAGCATCAGCGGCACACACGGCTGCTTCAACCTGAGAAATCCGCAGTGGCGGAGCACTGTCTCACCGAGGGACACAGAATGCTATATGATGCGACACAAATGGTTGCCCCTGCATCTCGCTATTGGGACTGTGTTTTAAAAGAATCCATAGAGATTCGTTTATCTGACAATCTTATTAATAGAGACAAGGGTTATCTTTTAAGTAAGACTTGGGACCCGGTGTTATCTGACATTAAAAAACAACGGTCTGTGTTTCAATCGTCGGAATAAAAATTTTTAAAATTTGTTTTATTTTTGACAGCGATATCTCGATTTCGCCTCTTTCCACCACTGGCGGCGCGGCATGATTACTGCGCTAAAGGGTAGCTACGGCACCTTCTCGCGCACGCGTTGTGGGTCTTCTGCGGCCTATACAGGGGCTGCCGCTTGCGCTGGGAAGTCAGTTCCGGCGAGATTGTGTATAAGCGCTCTCACTTGAAGATGGCGGCCAGTTGGACCGCGGAAATGTTGTGTCATGAAGACGTTATGATCCGGCTGCATACCCGAGGAGAATATTATCAATTATTACGCCGGGAAAGCCTTCGTAGTCATATTTTGATGGTTGACTCTCTCCTTTCCTTCTTTCGAAATGCAGAACGTTAGTCACAAGAATATCCATGGATGCTCAGATCAGAATCAAATGTGAGAGAAAAGAAACTCGAAACATGTTGACGAAACGTAGCAGTTTTTCTAAAAGTCTCCTGTAAACTCTTCCGATAGTCGAACACACTTTCAGTTCTAGGACACTTGCGTTTCTGTTAAGGAACTCTACGAACAGTACACTACAGATGCAATATAATTTTCATATAAGCTGCTAGTTGCTCGCGTATTATTTCTAGTTTCTGTTTCCTTTTTTATGATGTGTTGCATAAACTGTAATCATTTATACATATCTCACAGATACTGACGACCACAAAGTCTGGTGTACTGTAGTTATTTATCCGTTAGGTCAAAATAGCTAATCTGAGTGCCAAAACAGGAATCCGAGTATGTTAATAATACTGTGATGTGAGCTTTCTCAATATTTCATGTTCAAAACACAGTAATGGATGTATTATTTCCGCTACCTGTATCGCCTGTCGTGCATGCCATATATGTAATGTAAAACAACCAATGATTATATTTTATATTTATTCACCTCTGACACGTATACCCTGCACCTTTCAGTCATTTTTACCTTCATAATTCCGTATCTCTGTCACTCAGTCTTTAATTGCAGTGACAAACACCTGAATATCGGGGTAGAATACACACTGTCTTACAAATAAGAGGAGCACCCAGAAGAGTATTTAATGTCATTGCAGTGATTATAAAATCGCGTCAAATTTACAACGAGCAGTATAAGGCCAGTTATCAGTATGACGTTGCACCCCCCTCTGGTCTGGACGTATGGTTCAAAATAATTCAAATGGCTCTAAGCACTATGGGACTTGACATCTGAGGCCATCATTCCCCTAGTATTAGAACTACTTAAACCTAACTAACCTAAGGACATCAGACGCATCCATGCCGTAGGCAAGATTCGAACCCGCGACCGTAGCAGCAGCGCGGTTCCGGACTAAAGCGCCTACAACTGCTCGGTCACAACGGCCAGCCTGGTTGTATGCACTGATTCGATTGAGAAGGTTGTCACAAAATCGTTTCATCTTCTCTTGAAGCAAGCTGGCCTATAACTTTTGTAACTGTCCCTTGATATCCTCAATACTGACACTGGGACGGGATAGATATCCGAACTGGCCATATTCAAGTTCTATAAGTGCAGATATGGTGATCTTGTTGGGCATCGGGATACCACAGCATCAACCAGACAGTTCATAGGGACATGTACCGTGTATGGTCAATCATTGTCCTGTTGAAGAATGCCATCACGATATTGTCGCATGAGAGGTAGCAAATGAGGACGCTGGTTGTCCAAGACGTACCCTTGTGCTAGTAGACTTTTCTCATTCACTATCAGACGGGCCCTATACTCATACCCGATCAATTAATAACGTAGGGAAACACACAGACCAGAGAACACAATGGGATGAAAGGCGCAAATATGATTGTAATTAGAAAGAAGTGGAGATGGAGGAGCCATATGGATCAGGCGAATGAATGATAGAAGGTATATGGAAGTTCTATACTTTATTAAAAGAGATAAAAAACAGTTAAAGACTGACATAATGGAAGTTGGGTAGATTATATTAGAAACTGTTCTTGGTCAACATAATTGCATGTAACACAGAAATCTAGAGGAGGTTTTTATTTGAATTATCGTATCCGGCAAGT
Organism: Schistocerca serialis cubense; assembly: GCF_023864345.2. NCBI lineage: Eukaryota > Metazoa > Arthropoda > Insecta > Orthoptera > Acrididae > Schistocerca > Schistocerca serialis. The sequence continues at coordinate 613,762,301 of NC_064641.1, read as the reverse complement.
TTTTCAACTCGTTCCTCGTCAATTCCGCTATTACCTGGGCTGACAAAGTCAATGATCCACTCATTGTTTTTCTCCACATTTATAATTACTGGTGTATTGTGGTACAGCATTCGATCTCTCTGAAGTCGGGAGTTGCACAGTAGTTTTATTTTGTAAAGAAATTTACCATTCTCCTACCGTGACGGATTTTAGCATGGTTAACCAACATGATATGGTGTGAGAAAGAGGGCAGAGAATCTCTCCCACTGCATGACAAATTTCCAGCCACAGCCAGCCGAAAGCCTCGCACGTTAGCACATGTGGGAATGACTCCACGTATCAAAATAATTACTGTCAGCAAATCACAGAACACCTTACTAGGATCTGAACTGATTTTACTGTGCAGCGTTGCCGTTTCCAATAGCTGGTCCCATGATTTAAAGTTTCCGCCTGGTCGTCAAGTCGTATCAAGCCAAAGAGTATTCCTTTTAGCTTCTCACGCTGTGAAGTTTTTCATTGAATTCAGTCCGGCCTCTCCTATGGCATTTCCCTATTACATACCTTCTCGGGGATGGCTTTCAGCAACAAACAACTTTTACAACACTCTAGTCCTCCTAAGTTAACTTCTGTGTCGTGAGACAGCTAAAAACAGGTTTTTCTTTGCATATTGACAATAAAGGAGGAGATGAAGTAATTAATTAGCGGTGCAGTCATTGGCAGTAGCGAATATTGTTTGCAGTTTTCATGCAGTGTAAAAGAATTTGCTGTGCTGAACACTAGGATCTGCTTTATAAAAATTGGTTAAGTGACAGCTTGGGCATCTATATCTGCCTCTACATAGAGACTCTGCAAATCATATTTAAGTGTCTGGCATACGTTTCATCGACCCACCTTCACAATTCTCTATAATTCCAGTCTCGTATACCGCGAGGAAAGAACGAACACCTATATCTTTCCGTACAAGCTCTGATTTCCTATCTGGTAAGGATCCCACACCGCGCTGCAGTAGTCTAAAAGAGGACGGACAAGCGTAGTGTAGGCAGTCTCCTTAGCTGATCTGTTACTTTTTCTAAGTGTCCTACCAATTAAACGCAGTCTTTGGTTAGCCTCCAACACAACATTTTCCAAGTGTTCCTTCCCATTTCAGTTGTTCATAATTGTAATTCCTAGGCATTTACTTCAATTTAGGGCCTTTAGATTTGACTGATTTATCGTGTAACCGAAGTTTAAGGGATATCTTTTAGTACTCATGCGGATGAGCTCACACTTTTCCTTATTTAGGGTCAATTGCCAATTTTCGCACCATACAGATATATTTTCTAAATCATTTTGCAACTTCTTTTGATCTTCTGATGACTTTACTAGTCGATAAACGACAGCATCATCTGCAAAGAACCTAAAACGGATGTTAAGATTGTCTCCCAAATCGTTTATATAGATAATGGGCAACAGAGGGCCTAGAAATGCTAGAAATCACGCCGCGTAGTAGTAGTAGTAGTAGTAGTAATAGTAGTAGTAGTATATTGCAGAGGAGTAGAAAGACACAGTTTTCGGGTTAGTGATACTGAGGTTAGTGATAGTGAGTGTTATAATCTCTACTTAGAATAACTTGGATCCAGACGTGAATCGACGTCACCATTTCATGCACAGTCAGCCAACAAGCTGTAGAGGATCCACAGCAGTTTGTTTCAATTACAGGGGATTTCTGTTCGAATAACTCCTCCTGTCGCCTCGTTTGCTTTCGCTGTGCAGCACCGGCTCCCGGCTTGTTCATTCTCCTTGGCGCGAAGCGTAAATTATCAGGTGGCTCTTCGGAGACGTCGTCGGACGAGAGGCTTCCAGTAAGTTTCGAACAACGTCGAGGCTACCCTTATCCGCTTACATCGCACCCGCGTAATTTCGCGAGAAATTGGATTTCTCAAGTATTATTAATCTCGCCTAGCGTTGTCGAACTTCAATACCGGTTTTATTAAATTTGCGCTGACAAAGCCCGATCGTGAAGTTGTTATCGGGCTGGAGGAGTTTGTGGAACACGTCTCCGCCGACCGCCGCGGCCGGCACCCGTCAGGAGCGTGCTCCCGGGCTATCGATTACCTCGCATGATTCGTCGCGCGAACGGTAAACAACGATCAGAATAATGATGGAGGGGGTGTTCGCCGCTGCCGGATTTCAAGCTGCGGGATCTTGGCGGTTGATTTATTTGTCCTGGCCGTTCGGGTCGCTGTCAGCCAGTTGGAGGAGAAAAAATCCCAGGGAGAAATCACTTGCTCTTTGAAGACCCGCTTTGTAACGTTTGCTTTGCTGCACTGCGCCGTACTGTATAACCTACAGCTGTGTGTATTTATGATGCAGGATGCTCTCTCAAGCGGAACGCTTGACGCGTTCCCGATACAGCTTTTCAGTCAATTAAAAACCCAATTACACTTGGCGGAAGGGGAACTTGCTGTAAACACTGATCGGCGAACTGTAAAAAGTATCAGACTTTTCCAGAAGGTATTTGTTTGTTACGGATCGCGTAAAGTAAATGGACTGCTGGACCAATGACCTGATTTTCATTTTTAATAGCATATTTTTTCCGGATGGTATTTATTTTTACTTTTTTCGTCTTTCTTTACGTGATGTAGCAGGAACTTGAAACGTCTTGCTAGTACCTTCCATGTTATTTTCCAATAACAAAAATACATTTGCGTTTTCGTTGTTTACTTCCATTTTCGTGCTTTATTGCGAGAAAAGTCGTGCAAAATCATGACACTAAGCGCTGACTCCCCTTGAAATTATATCTCAGTTCTAAATAAATGAATTTACTTCGCCGACCGCGGTGGCCGAGCGGTTCTAGGTGCTTCTGTCCGGAACCACGTGGCTGCTACGGTCGCAGGTTCGAATTCTGCCTCGGGCATGGATGTGTGTGATGTCCTTAGGTTAGCTAGGTTTACGTAGTTCTATGTCTAGGGGACTGATGACCTCAGATGTTAAGTCCCATAGTGCTTAGAGCCATTTGAATCATTTTTTGAACTAACTTCGATTAATTTAATAAGATCAAAACTTTTTATAGAGTCGTCGATTCGATTTGTGGGTAGTAGTTTACATGTCACAAATACATAAACAACTATGATTAAGTATTTAATGGTTCTAAGTGTTATGATTGCAGGAAATTTCCTTCGCTGTTTCTAAATCATTTGAGAAAGCGATTTTTTGTTCAGTGAATAAAGGCACAATCATTAATGGGAATAATTCACTTGAAATATTTTTTAATGTACTGCAATAAGGAATTCTAGAGTCGTTAAAATCTACTTAACTAAGATGCTTTAACGCTAGTAGACAACGGCAACTCAAGCCGTCGTTATTACAATGGACTGTTAGGATATTATTAGGGATAGCGAATTCACACGAAATTTTTACAGTATTTCTTAGAACAGCAGACATAAAAATCAAAAACTTACGTCAAAGCCATGATTTTCAGAGAATAATGTTATACGAAAGCTATACGCACACATTGTGGCAAGAGTAGAGGGAGCTCTAAGGTGAATCTGTACTTGGACATTTAAATAATTAAGACTTCAATGTGGCTGAGTAAGCAATTTGGAGTCCAGCAGCACCGTTAACGGGCTCCTGAATCGTTTCTCCATTGAGTATGAATGATGTCCTGTGAAACTGGATTCTGGAATGTATTAATGTAGTTATCTACTCTACATATGTTTCTTCTAGGCTCTTGAATAATTTCTTACGCACAACATTTTTGTGCTGGATTAATTTGTAATTGTACCTGTCGAAGCAATTTAAAAAATTATCTTTTAAGCTTGATATCGATTTCAACCTGCTGGCAGTTTATTAAAACAGTCACGATGATTGTTACGCAAGAGAAATATTTTTTTTAAACAACGAGTCTGGTTCAAGAACCAAACGTAAATAGTGACAGAACAAACTGCTACTCCTGGCAGTCCAGAAAACATGGCAAGTGTATTGCGAGAAATAATTATAAATTCATGGTTCAGATGTGCTTATCCAAGGCAGTCCTTTACGTGATTAGAGCTCATTCTACCAGTAAAATTCTATTGACAATGTTATGAGATTTGTCAGTTTCGCATCACTAGTGACGTAACTGATTCGAATTTCGTAGATATGAGCACAGACCTACTTTAAGCTCGCAGGCATACTTTGATGAACAAATGGTCATAATCACTCAAAGCATTTCTTTTTTATTGAGAAAAAAGTGATCTCTGTTATAGGCCCTTTGCTACTGAAGGTGTTATTTATTTTTTTGGCAGTTAACATCTGAAAACCAAATTACCTCCTATCAGTACAAAAGTACCATTAACTGCTTAAGCAGTTGTCGACGTTTTACCCTCTGTTCCAATGTCCACTTGAAACATAAGTGTCTCGGTGATAACTGCTTTCTTATGCTCACCCAGAGGCAGTGCGTGCGCAGTTGAGTACGTTACTCGGTGGCTGCGCCATATGTTAGGGCTCAACAATTCATCTGTGCATATGTAATGGGGTGACTAATTTTTTTGTCCGATGAGCTTACCTCTGCTGCTGTGACTGCTGTTGGCCATTGTTTTAGCTGAACTGGGTGCGTCCTGAAACTTTCTCGATTAACAGTGTTTGCCGTCATGGGAGTAGTGTGCCACGACACCAGCTTTTCTATTGTGACAATCGAATTCACAGTTTATAGTACCGTCTCCTAACCCAAATTTCTGCAATTGTTTATATTAACGCGATGCACAACTTGTTCTGTTACGTGACCGCTGATCCTATTTGCCTTGTCCCCTTCTAGATGAAATGGTTTCTGACTACGTAAAGTTGGATACTGTAGTGTGCATTAGTGTCTCGTGTCTTGGGATTCCTAGATAACAAGGCTGCAGGTGGGAGCGCCCTAGCTTGCGAGAAGGAAAGATGAGCCACACAAGGAACGAATGCGTGTAGTGGATTTAACAACCGTTACTCTGGTACATTGGCCAACCTGTCCGTTTCATGCGGTTCTCCAAGCACTTTTTGGCAAATAATCGCCTACTTCCTAATCTGCAACTCAGAAAAGTACGATCATAGTCAGTTGAAATACAACAGACCAAAGAACAAAATGATTCACTCGATAGCAGAGTGTGCCGTCATTTTAATCTTCGTTATACATTAAAATTGTGTGCCAGATGGGGCCTAGAAACTGAACCTTTGCCCTTGCCCTATGGACAAAGCTATTAACAAACCACCCACAGAGATTCACTTCTACCAGTGTCTCTACTCAGACCCATATTCGAGTCCCGGTCCTGCACACAGTTTCAGTCGGCCAGGAACGTTCACAGATATGGGCGTATAAATGGTTCACAGACAGATGACGGAAGCTACCTCGCTCCCATAGGTAAAGCGACGACCGTGGCGATACGAAATGCGACCAGTCACGAAGTTGAAATAATATAGTCAAATCACTAAAAACATCGTAAAATCATAAACAGTAGTAAAGAGGAAGAATGGACGTTTGAAAGTCGGGTCAGTTTGTGGGGCAAACTATTGATAGGAGTCGGCTGCATGTAAACCCCTACAAGGTTTCAGCGCAGTCGATTAGAGGGGTGGTGGTGAGGTCCTGTGTCACGTCCAAGGCGTTAATCAGATAACATTAAATTAACATTCATTTATTGCAGAAAGTTTTAGAGAGATTCAGTCTTCTCCTACGCTAGGCCTGGTAGCAGCCAAGCTGCGTTCATGTGACAGGAACGAGCTGAGTGAAGCGTCAATGCCCGTCGTGGACTCAATGGTCTGTTCCGCAGTGACATGCAGGGCGGAGCGATGGCTGGCGTGTCCTCAGGGCCTACCGTGACTGTGGATGTCTGCCGAAGCCTCAGCGCTCTAGTTGAGGATAGTCGTGCTTAGGGTTGCCTTCACAAATCTGCTAACCCATGATGACGGTTGTCATGATGGGGAGCATGCTGGAGACTCAACAGCAAGACAGGGAACAGTCCAAAGGGCAGTCTGAGAGAACAGCCGGTAAGGCGGTCCATGCAATGCCAAGGAGTTGCGGCACAGTGCTCCCAAGTCGAATAGCTTACAGTGAGCCAGGTTTCATCTACAGAAGATCTGCTCAGCGCTCGTCTTCAGTCAGTCGTCATTGTGAACGGCAGGAATGGCGGCTCACAGCAGTGTTCAAGTCCCCCCCCCCTCCTTATCGCCCCCCTCCCACCAACCACAGCCAGATGGACTTTTAGGAGTAAACTCAAAACCGGCAGCAGCTGGAAACACTTTGTCATGTATCAACATGTCACCCTGCAACTAATAGAGCTGACCTTTTGTTAGTAACAGCGATGCAGACAGAAAGACAAGATGCCGAGCCCTGAGTGTAAAGGAAGAATCGATGACGTGATTCTCCCATATGGGGAGTATTCTCTGTTAGACTAATTTTTAGGTTCAGAGCTTCAGAGCATTCTTTTATTGCAGATTTGCAACTAGAAACATGTTCTTGCATAATCTTAAGGTATAGTTTCTTCTTGCTTCCAACATAAAGGAATAATGTCATGGTACTGAATCAGCTGTTCCTGACACGGTCTCTCTCGCACACTCTGTGGAAATGTGCTCCCTGCTTCTTTGTGTTCGGTGCCCCAGAGTGTTTATATTTGTTACGCAACTATTGAATAACAGGCAAGAGCATTACACCAGGACGTCTTTTCAGGCAGCTGAAAAATTTTATTCCTTGCTCCAATACCATTTTGCTGTGCAACATACGAGGGATGTTCAGTGACTAATGCAACATATTTTTCCCTGAAATACGATTAATTTTGTTCAGGATTCCAATACACTGTATTATTTCCCGCTCTTTTGGCTACAGAACCCTATTTTTCAACATAATTTCTGTTCAATGTTTATTATTACGTCACATTACTGAGAAGGCATGTATGCCCAGGTGATACCACTCCACTGGTCGACGTCAGAGACAACATTTTCTGCATCAATAACCTCCACATCATCCTCAGAGTGCTCCCATGAGGTGCATTCTTTATTGGGTCAAACAGCTGGAAGTCGGGAGGTACGAGATTCGGTTTGTAGGTTAGATGATGAAGAACAGTGCAATGATGTTTTGTGAGGTCCTTTTGAGTGTGCAGACTTGTGTGAATGCATTGACATGGAGAAGTTCTTTCGCATTTTTGCGGCGATGAACATTCTGGAGTTGTTTCTTCAGTTTCATGAGGGCAGCACAATACACTTCAGAGCTGATCGTTGTACCATACTGGAGGTCATCGAACACAGTATCCCTCCCATTACAGAACAGTAACCATGTGTTTACTGGCTGAAGGTGCAGCTTTGAACTTTTTCTTCGAAGGAGAGGTGATGTGTCTCCTCTCCATGGATTGCGGTATTTTTTTCGGTTCGAAGTAATGAACCCCGTTTCCCGGCCCATGAAGATGTTGGACAAAAATTTGTTACGATCAGCCTCACAACACGCAAGAAATTCCCCACATAGGGTCATAGTTGAACTCTACGTCTTCTGTTAGGTGGCGAGGAAACCAGCAGGTGAATCCCTTTGAGTATCCCAACTAGTGGACCAGTGTGTCAGCACTACAAACAGAGACGTCCAGTTGAGCAGTGAGATGTTTGTGACCCGTCGATCACCTCGATGAGAGTGTCCGCACGTTCCAACATTGCAGGGATCGTAGCTTTGTGCGGCCTAACGGAAGCTGCAGATCAAACAGGTTTGTGCGACCTTGTTGCGGCGAAGACAGATGCTTCAAATGGTTCAAATTGCTCTGAGCAATACGGGACTTAAGTGCTGAGGTCATCAGTCCCCTAGAACTATTTAAACCTAACTAACCTAAGGACATCATACACATCCATGCCCAAGGCCGGATTCGAACTTGCGACCGTAGCGGTCGCCTGTTCCAGACTAGAACCGCTCGGCCACTCCGGCCGGCACAGATGTTTCGCCGAACGACTCACTGTGTATTTTTTTTTTTTTTTCACTGCCAGGTCACCCTAGAGGTTCTGCAAGCGACTATGAATATCTGCGGTCCTCTGGTTTTCAGCAAAAAAAAAAACTCAATGACAGCTCTCTGCTTCGGACGCACTACCGTTACAGACGCTATTTTGAAGCCAATGTGTAGTACCGCCACCAGTCGGAACATCGTGGAACAATAGAGGCTGAATTGGCAAAATTTCATCAAGTCCGCTGTGACCGAACGGTTCTAGGCGTTTCAGTCCAGAACCGTGCTGCTGCTACGGTCGCAGGTTCGAATCCTGTTTCGGGCATGGATGTGTGTGATGTCCTCAGGTTAGTTAGGTTTCAGTAGTTGTAAGTCTCGGGGACTGATGACCTCAGATGTTAAGTCCCATAGTGCTTAGAGCCATTTGAACCATTTTTTTCATCAAGCCCCGCTGCAAATTCCGCATCTTTTCAACTGAAACTGGCAAAGAAAAAATGTGCTGCATTACTTACTGAATGACCTTAGTATATTCGGCCTGCTGAGGAGTGTACGTTCCAACTTTTAAGACTCTGGTAGTTTTCTCATGGCTGAAGCTGCGTGTGCCATACAATGGAGACAATGTACGTGACGTGGTATGGCTATGTGAGTGGCGGCGCCACTAACTCGGAAATCGGCGAGCGCGGCCAGCGGCCGGTGAGCCGGTGCAGTAGTAATTGCTCCCCTGGAGCAGCGAGCAGCGCGCTGTGTGAGAGGCGCCCGCGGACCGCGGACTGTGCTGGGTTGGGTGCCCGCGGCGGGCTTAATTAAAATACAGCCCGCGGCTAATGGAGCTCTCAGTTAGCCGCGCCGAGCCACGCTGTCCGAGCTCTGCTCGCGCACCCCTCACACGCCTCGCGGATAAACAATTTCAATTTGGCGGCACCCGCCACTCGGTGCGCGCAGCTATGGCGGCGTGCCGGTGATACCGGCCGGTCGTGGCGTCGGTCGAAAACATAGAGAGGTTATACGTGCCGTCAACAACGAGGTCGTTACAGACGTCCACGATGATTAAAGTGATCGCACCACCCTGTTATTTCATTTATGCCACTTAATCTGTCTGGGGTCCGGGCGATCCCACTCCTCCCGAAAACGAGTTCTGTGCCCTAACCAGTGAGTGTCAAGATTGTACGAGCGATCAGCAATGAAAGTCGTAAATGTCATCTTCAGATGGTATCAAGCAAGTAGTTATTATTTTGATGACACTGTAATTGTTCCATCTCGTCTGGTACTGATTTAACAGCTACAGTGGCGATCGAAACTTAAAGACGAAAGTGGCTTTCGCTTGATGTGTCACTGCTAAGTAACACAGCTTGATGATCCTTGGACCATAGCCGGCCGGTGTGGCCGAGCGGTTCTAGGCGCTACAGTCTGGAGCCGCGCGACTGCCACGGTCGCAGGTTCGAATCCTGCCTCGGGCGTGGATGTGTGATGTCCTTAGGTTAGTTTGGTTTAAGTAGTTCTAAGTTCTAGGGGACTGATGACCTCAGAAGTTAAGTCCCATAGCGCTCAGAGCCATTTGAACAATTTGAACCATGGACCATACATACACAGGACTGCTACAGTATAATACAGAAGGAAACGGAAAGAAATACGCAGTGAGACGGAAATAAATGTCGCTTTTATTCAGTGACAATATTTATACTGGAGTCACAGCAATGGCCCACTGGACAGTACAAAAGGCGGGACACGGCTGTTAATAGCGCGTGTGATCACCACTTACAGCAATGCCTGCTCTGGTACTTGCTGCCCCGCTGGCTGCAATGTTGGTAATGAGAGTTCTTATCGTCAGGCGTTTCGTTCCTCCACCAGCTCGGTCGATAACTGATGGACGTTCGTTGTTGCACGTGCACATGCAGCGTTACATCTTCCCAACGCGCCCCCCGCATAACCCAAGAGATTTGAGGAGTGCATTTTCATCCATAACAATGAAGACTGGGGCGAATTCACCATTGAAAGGTGCATATGGAGATGGACTGCAGTGTTACAATGAGGTTGAATAGTAAGCGTAGCGTGTTCAAAAATTTGAACGTCGGTACGGCGGCCGGAGTGGCCGAGTGGCATGGATGTGTGTGATGTCCTTAGGTTACTTGGGTTTAAGTAGTTCTAAGTTATTGGGGACTGATGACCTCAGAAGTTAAGTACCTTAGTACTCAGAGCCATCTGAACCACTTGAACGTCGGTACGCCCATGCAACGTTCTGATTCGCCACACCGTAGTACCTGGACGACCAATACGTTCATATTGCACAATGTTTCTGAGTGCCTTACGTGATACCACCTCTCGCCATATGAGACTACGTCCAGCATTGTCGAACATGATCATTTGGGTGGTCCGGGTGTTATAATGTGGCGATGCAGAATGCTGCAAGGGTGTACTGATCTCTAAATCTTTGAACAAAATACTCCCTCCGAGGTGCGCCTTTCTGGGATACATTCGACCCGAACTTAATTTTTATAGAAGGCAACGCGCAACCTCATCGAACAGCACACGTGCAACAGCTCTTGGAACAAGAGGATATTCGGTGATTGGGCTGCCTGCCCGTTTCCCTGACTTAAATCCTATCGACCACGTATGAAATGCGTATACTTTCGGAAGATATACTACAGCATGCCCACATTCATTAATGGTCATCCAGTAATTGTAAGCTACTCCGATGGAAGAATGGAATACAATACCACGAAAGTTTCTTACCAAGCACGTTGGAGGGCATACATCGTCGTCGATGGTGATCACACGCACTATTAAGGACCGTGGGCCGCCTTTTGGAATGTCCATTGAGAGTCACAAATCGCAGTGACTTCCGTGTAAGCGATGTCTTTGAAGTGAAGTTTCATTTCTGTTGTTCTCATTGCGTATTTCTTCGAGCTATCTTCTGAACTATACTGTAGCAGCTCTGTCTATGTATGGTCGAAGTTTCATCGAGGTATGTTACTTGACAGTGACACCGCATCCGAAAGTTACTTTCGTCCTTAAATTTTGCTCGCCCGCGTATTTATTACGTTTCACCTGATTGGCCAATTTCAACCAATCCTCAAGTGTTATCCTCCAGTGCTATAGGTGCCAATAACCTGTCGTAATATACCCTATCAGCAATTGACGTAGTCACATAGAGGGTGGTTAGAAATAGTGTGAAAAGCTTGTAAGAGTATATATGACGGTAGTATGAAAGGCAAACATCTATTAGGCGCACTACGAATGTAGTGGTGTGGACATGTTGGGAATGTGGATCTCACGGGGAGCGTGCAAGGGATAAGTCCCTGCAGACGCACTATCCTCTGTGCCCGCGGTGGCTCAGATGGGTAGAGCGTCTGCCATGTAAGCAGGAGATCCCGGGTTCGAGTCCCGGTCGGGGCACACATTTTCATCATGTCCCCAGTGAAGTACATTAACGCCTGTTTGCAACTAGGGTGTCCATCTGATTATCATTTCGCTTGTAAGAGTATTGCAGGGGCCGGCCGCGGTGGTCTCGCGGTTCTAGGCGCTCAGTCCGGAGCCGCGCGACTGCTACGGTCGCAGGTTTGAATCCTGCCTCGGGCATGGATGTGCGTGATGTCCTTAGGCTAGTTATGTTTAAGTAGTTCTAAGTTCTAGGGGACTGATGACCACAGATGTTAAGTCCCATAGTGCTCAGAGCCATTTTTTAATATTGCGGGGGAGGTTGTGCTGAAAAATAACTCTTCAGAAAAAGAACTGGACGCGTTGCGCCGTTTCCGAGTTATTTAGCATTGAAGTTGGCCAGTCACTCCGCCGTGCGCACAAATTCTATCTGCCTGCCAGAGACAGCACCGGAAAACTTGTTCTTAGTTTAGTTTCCCCAGACCGAACAAAAGTAGCTTTTGTTCACTTAGCTTAACTTTATCACTTGCGCAAAAGGTACATTTTAATTGATAATGAGCATCTGAACAAGTGGCACAGAGATGTCTGTGCATTACCGTACTTCAGCGTGTGCAAGTGCTTGAGTTTGAGTGTGAAACTGCCTAATCAGCAGACTTCAATGCGAAATTACTCGTAAACGGCGCAACGCATCGAATTTTTGTTGTTGGCATTTGCTTTTCAGCATAACTTCCCCTGCAACACCTTTACAAGCATTCCAGACTGTTCCTGATCACCCTATGTATTACGGAATGTGGTTGGCACCCATAGCACTTGAGAGTGGCCTGTATGACGGAAATTGGCCAATAGTGCGAAACTTAAAATTAAATACTTGTTAAGTAAACAGCAGCTGAAGTGGAACTATTACAACATCCTTACACAAATTAACATGAAGAGTATGATATTATAACACTTTCATTGCAGTCTAGCTTATTGCCACATTAATAGTGTTTAGGTTACAGTTTTCCTTGCTGGAAGTTATGGAACGAGTCGACACAGTCTCGTGTTGCCAGCTGAGGAGCTTCTTAAATGAATATTAGCGTGCCCGAGGTCTGGAAAGCCGACAAATGCCGACAGAGCAGTGTACTGACCCTATAGCCCTGCGTACCACATTCTGATGTCGCCATAAAGCAGCCGAAGACACGGCAGTCGGTAGGCAACCTGCAACTCTCTTGCCCCGATCACAGAACTGCTTCTTAGTCTCAGCAGCAGGTTTAAACATCATCTCTGTCGTTTAGTAATTTCTAATGGGTCTTGTAACACAAAAATGTCACAAGCAAGTGATTCAGGGGTGACATCTGAAATAAAATCTTCTTTTACAGCAGTAATAGGTACTAGAAACACTACTTGGAATTATAACAGAGGCAGTCGGGAAGAAATGTAATTAAAACTTTTGAATGCAGTATATAAAAACTGAAAACTACAAAATTAAAAACTGTCCACCGCACATTCCTCTATGAAACGCAAAGTTTTCGGAAATCCATATTCAGGTGCGCGAAGAAAAAATTAACTAGATCGGTTAACGCACAATCTTTTCGCCACTTAACCCTACGTTTATAAGGTCTGAGGGCGTATTTTGGTAATTTACCGCTACAATCACAACTCCATCAGAATGTTAATAAGCTGTCACAATTTTTGCGCATGATTCATGAATCATTTGTGTAGGGGATTCATGAACTCCTCACACAGTGACAAATCAGGCCTGCTCTGGAAAAGAACATTCGCCTAACATAGATTTTCTAGATATTGCTGACTTATTCTTCCACATTCACCTGTGGCTGGACCAGTTAACAGATTACATAAAGAAATATGCCTGGTCCCATAGTGGCATTATCCAGCTTGAAATATAGCAAAAGTACTACCAGAATAAACTATACCCTGCTTCATATCGACAAGCACGTTGCAGAAATTCTCATACACAAGCTGTGCGGTAAATCGTTGTAATCAGTTTTAGAATCACTTTCTTTAAGTTATTGTTTTTATTTTTTCATCTTTTCAGAAGAGAGCCCTCAATTCAAGTGCCCAGCAGCGAATTTATCTAAGCGAAGCGACACACGGGAGAAAAAGTCGAACGTGCTTTGTTCCTGTTTCAACTGCTTTCCTATATAGGCCTGGCGCAAGCGGAAAAAGAATTCCTACGCCTGTGTATTTAAAAGACTGCGATTCAGTATTTGCTTTCCACTCACAGAGCTTTTCGCATTGACCAGATCCCTAAAATAGCTCCTCTTTTCTTCTTTGAAACAACACTGGCTTCCTGGAGCAAAGTTACCTGCATTTTTCCAGTGCTGCGTGTGAACAGCATTTTACATTGTATCGAAACATCATTTCTACCAAAAAATTACAAAAGAGACGTTGCTGGATTATTGTTGTTGCCCAAGAATTTCAGTCACCTGTGGATGCTTCATTGTTTAGTCCAGATTATGTCCCACAGCGAACAAATTTCTGCTGCTGATCTGACACCAGGAAATACAAAATCAGCTTACATTACTCCAATACGTAGCCTAACAAAATAATTTCAACCCAAATACAGTTCACAAACTGTACGAAAACCAAGCGAAACATAAAAAGTAAAGCATTCACAAAGACATAAAATTAATAAGAGGAAATAAAACAAAGCAAACAGCAAATAACCAAACGACGATACACTTGGAACAAATATCGCATAAAATAAACCAAATCTTAAACAAAACAACAATGAAACTACTTTTCCGAAGGAAAAACAACCTAAGAACGAAAATTCTATGTGGAAAAACCAAAATCCCGATTTTTGTCAACCCAGGCTTCGTGTAATGTTTGCACAAAATTCTATACTGGTCAAACAGGAAGAAATTTTAAGATTAGGTTCAAAGAACACACAAGAAATTGCGACAGCAGTGAATCAAGCGTTTACCAGCATCTCTAAAACCAAAACCACAAAGCAGAACGTATCGAAAATGCATTACAGGTTCTGCACAAGATATCAAAGGGACATCTGGGCAGAACTACAAATATATACACAGGACAAAGAATTATCGAAACTACGTCCGTAATGAACAAATCGATATCAAAGACAAAAATTATCTAGAAAATTTTACTGACAATTTGGATAACGAGAACGGATAAAAGTCACAGTAATCAGTAAACCAAAGACAGCCACTGATACAAACGATAACAAAATTGTAATATCAATGAAACGCAACTAATGTCACTGACTAGCAAGGATTGCATTGTCAACATAAAGGATCAATGAAAGTAAACTGTCATTCCCACTGTCAAAAGTATTTCGTGAAACTATTATTTACAAATAAAGCTTACGTCATTATAGCGATCTAGCAACAAATACGGAGGTAGTCGACAGTTTACTCACTGGTTCACTACGGTCATCTATTCCAACTAGATGTAAGTACGCATGCAAACTGACTCAGCAAATGTAACATCTACAGGTTTACATGACAATGGCGCTATAGGCAAAACATGCCTGTAGTAAAGAAGGAGGATTACTAGTTAAACCAGAAGATAACTAAAAATTGTCAGGTTCAAAAAAATGATCAAATGTTTGTGAAATCTTATGGGACTTAACTGCTAAGGTCATCAGTCCCTAAGCTTACACACTAGTTAACCTAAATTATTCTAAGGACAAACACACTCACTCATGCCCGAGGGAGGACTCGAACCTCCGCCGGGACCAGCCGCAATTCGTCAGGTAGCTTTTAATTTAAATTCTTGCCGTTACTGCTTACTTGTCAGAGTCGAAAAAGAAACTTCTGTCGTCCGTACATCATAATGATAAACAGCCCTGTTAGCCAGCCGCGGTGGCCGAGCGGTTCTAGGCGCTTCAGTCTGCAACCGCGCTGCTACTACGGTCGCAGGTTCGAATCCTGCCTCGGGAATAAATGTGTGTGATGCCCTTAGGTTAGTTAGGTTTAAGTAGTTCTACGTTCTAGGGGACTTGTGACCTCAGATGTTAAGTCCCATAGTGCTCAGAGGCATTTGAACCATTTTGAGCCACTAACAGGCCTGTTCATGGAAAAAAAATCTTTCTTAGATTTGAAAAAAATGCTTCTTAAAGGTAAAACAAGGGCTGCCGAACAAATGTCTCTATAGATACTGCTCGAAATTTAAACACAGTATTTTATTGAGAATGACTGACATTGATTGGTAGATTTCACTTTCGTGTAGCTTTCATAATCTGGTTTTTGAGATGTTGCGGTTTTATCTGTAATCTTTACATAATGCGCGTACTTCTGACAGATGTGAACGGTTGGGGAAGGATTTCTGGTGGATAGTTATCTTTTTTCTTTTTTTTTTTTTTAATTTCTCCCGTGACTACTGAAATCAGCTCTTCGTTCCCTTCCACGTCTGAATTCCTTGTATAGCTACTTCCAAGAAAACAGTACCAGGGCGTGTTTAGGGCTAGTCTGATTTCTTCCCTTTTTTCCTCCACGCGGGGGACAATCGAAATTCTTTGGGTTTCTTTCAAATCTCACCGGTGGGGGCGAGCAACAAAGGTGGCAATGCACTTTTCCACCGTTTTCAAAACCTATTCTTTCAATCAGAGACTTCCTGAAGGAACTATAAATTCCTGTGTTCTCAAGGCACTCTGATTAGCTTAGTGTGGTGCCTTGTGCAGTGGGCGTTGGAGACGGGCCGAGACCTCCCTGACTATTTTTGCTGTGGACTCAGGTCTATCGAGATATGTTAATTTCTGGGGCCAGACACTGGTATTCCAGGTTTTGCTAAGTACAGACGTCTCTTCTAGAATGTGGCTCTAAGTGCGAGGGTTGTAACTTTAATAGTGGCAACTACACTCCTGGAAATGGAAAAAAGAACACATTGACACCGGTGTGTCAGACCCACCATACTTGCTCCGGACACTGCGAGAGGGCTGTACAAGCAATGATCACACGCACGGCACAGCGGACACACCAGGAACCGCGGTGTTGGCCGTCGAATGGCGCTAGCTGCGCAGCATTTGTGCACCGCCGCCGTCAGTGTCAGCCAGTTTGCCGTGGCATACGGAGCTCCATCGCAGTCTTTAACACTGGTAGCATGCCGCGACAGCGTGGACGTGAACCGTATGTGCAGCTGACGGACTTTGAGCGAGGGCGTATAGTGGGCATGCGGGAGGCCGGGTGGACGTACCGCCGAATTGCTCAACACGTGGGGCGTGAGGTCTCCACAGTACATCGATGTTGTCGCCAGTGGTCGGCGGAAGGTGCACGTGCCCGTCGACCTGGGACCGGACCGCAGCGACGCACGGATGCACGCCAAGACCGTAGGATCCTACGCAGTGCCGTAGGGGACCGCACCGCCACTTCCCAGCAAATTAGGGACACTGTTGCTCCTGGGGTATCGGCGAGGACCATTCGCAACCGTCTCCATGAAGCTGGGCTACGGTCCCGCACACCGTTAGGCCGTCTTCCGCTCACGCCCCAACATCGAGCAGCCCGCCTCCAGTGGTGTCGCGACAGGCGTGAATGGAGGGACGAATGGAGACGTGTCGTCTTCAGCGATGAGAGTCGCTTCTGCCTTGGTGCCAATGATGGTCGTATGCGTGTTTGGCGCCGTGCAGGTGAGCGCCACAATCAGGACTGCATACGACCGAGGCACACAGGGCCAACACCCGGCATCATGGTGTGGGGAGCGATCTCCTACACTGGCCGTACACCACTGGTGATCGTCGAGGGGACACTGAATAGTGCACGGTACATCCAAACCGTCATCGAACCCATCGTTCTACCATTCCTAGACCGGCAAGGGAACTTGCTGTTCCAACAGGACAATGCACGTCCGCATGTATCCCGTGCCACCCAACGTGCTCTAGAAGGTGTAAGTCAACTACCCTGGCCAGCAGGATCTCCGGATCTGTCCCCCATTGAGCATGTTTGGGACTGGATGAAGCGTCGTCTCACGCGGTCTGCACGTCCAGCACGAACGCTGGTCCAACTGAGGCGCCAGGTGGAAATGGCATGGCAAGCCGTTCCACAGGACTACATCCAGCATCTGTACGATCGTCTCCATGGGAGAATAGCAGCCTGCATTGCTGCGAAAGGTGGATATACACTGTACTAGTGCCGACATTGTGCATGCTCTGTTGCCTGTGTCTATGTGCCTGTGGTTCTGTCAGTGTGATCATGTGATGTATCTGACCCCCGGAATGTGTCAATAAAGTTTCCCCTTCCTGGGACAATGAATTCACGGTGTTCTTATTTCAATTTCCAGGAGTGTATTTATTTACAGTTCGTACAAAATAGATACGTGCTTCAAAGTTTTACTGCCCTTCAAAGTAGTCACCACTATTGTGTATAACCCACTTCCAGCGATGTGGAAGTCGTAGGATACTCTTAGCAGTGCCAGTTGTGTTGACAGTTCGAGCGGCGCGGTCTATTACCCAAAGAATTTGTAGGAGTTCTGAAGCGAATGCCGTGAAGTGTTTCCTTCAGTTTCGAAATCGAGTTGAACTTACGACGGTTTAAATCAGGGGAGTGCAACAGGTGGTCTAGCACTTAGCAGCCCCATCAGTCAAACAAATAAGTAACAGCTTGCACTGTACGTGCTTGAGCATTGTTCTGCAAAATGATGGTCAGGTCCTGCAAAAAGTGTCATCACTTCTGTCTCTACGCTGTTCATTTTTGGAACACAACCTACGACCAGCTGAAGTGTTTCGGGATTGAAAATAGAGTGGGTCTGTATTTGTTTTAAGTTGGCATCGATCGCCACGTGCTCACAGGACGCTATCATAATGGCCGTAGTTCACGCTGCTAAAGCATGCCAACTTTCCCTACATCAATCATTTTATTCACGGTTTCATTGTAGTCACTTAGAGTTGGTGTTGAAACCATACGCCTTCATAATTCCTGTCTGAGCCCATCCGCCGGCCGGAGTGGCCGTGCGGTTATAGGTGCTTCAGTCTGAAACAGCGCGACCGCTACGGTCGCAGGTTGGAATCCTGCCTCGGGCATGGATGTGTGTGATTTCCTTAGGTTAGTTAGGTTTAAGTAGTTCCAAGTTCTAGGGGACTGATTACCTCTGCTGTTTAGTCCCATAGTGCTCAGAGCCATTTGATTTGAGCCCGGCCACAAAGTTCTCGCCTGTACCAACCTCGTCGTCCCAGTACAGCACAGGCAATCTATGTCTTCAATTATTTGCTGGATATATTCCAATCTCTGAGTTCCTCTATAGTTTTTATCCTCTATAGCCTCCTCTAGTACCATGGAAGTTATTCCGTGTTGACTAAACATGCTATTCTTTCTTCTAGTCAGAGTTTTCCATATATTACTTATATTCTCCGAGGAACCTCCGCATTCCTTACCTTATCAGTCCATCTAATTTTCAACATCCTTCTTTAGCACTACGTCTCAAATGCTTCAATTCTCTTTTGTTCTGGTTTCTCACAGTCCATGTTTCACTATAATGCTGTGCTCCAAACGCTATTTAACATTTATATAAATGACATTGTCAATAAATGCCAGATGAAAATAGAAAATTTGTGTCCACCGAGGCGATGGTATTTAGCAGATAAGGTTATTCAGAAACATAGGGAAAACGACGTACAATGAGCAGAATACTCCTTTGATATAGTGGCAAAATATGCATGTATAATTTAACTTTATCGGCAGTGAAAACTAAAGTTGTGTCCTTTTTGTGCAAAAGAATATCTTAAGTTAAAATCATAACCGAGATTAACGTATTGGAACAAGGCCACACTATCTTAAGTTCATGATAATGATCCTGTAACTAGAAGGTACTTAAAAAGTCTTATAACTATTAGGCACGATTAAAAGAACGCTCCTGAATAAAAGCAGGAAAGACACAGAAGTTAAATTCTGTAATACTACACTACTGGCCATTAAAATTGCTACACCAAGAAGAAATGCAGGTGATAAACGGGTATTCATTGGACAAATATATTACACTAGAACGGACATCTGATTGCGTTTTCACGCAATTTGGATGCATAGATCCTGAGAAATCAGTACCCAGAAAAACCACCTCTGGCCGCAATAATAGCATTGATACGCCTGTGCATTGAGTCAAACAGAGCTTGGATGGCGTGTACAGGTACAAATGCCCATGCAGCTTCAACACGACACCACATTTCATCAAGAGTAGTGACTGGCGCATTGTGACGAGCCAGTTGCTCGGCGACCATTGACCAGACATTTTCTGTTGGTGAGAGATCTTGACAATGTGCTGGCCAGGGCAGCAGTCGAACATTTTCTCATTCCAGATAGGCCGGTACAGGACCTGCAACATGCGGTCGTGCATTATCCTGCTGAAATGTAGGGTTTCAAGGTGATCGAATGAAGGGTAGAGCCACAGGTCATAACACATCTTAAATGCAACGTCCACTGTTCAAAGTGCCGTCAATGCAAACAAGAGGCGGCAGAGACGTGTGCCACCCCATACCATCACGCCGGGTGATAAGCCAGTATGGCGATGACGAATACACGCTTCCAATGTGCGTTCGCCGCGATGTCGCCAAACACGGATGCGACCATCATGATGCTGTAAACAGTACCTGGATTCATCCGAAAAAATAACGTTTTGCCATTCATGCACCCAGGTTCGTCGTTGAGTACACCATGGCAGGCGCGCCTGTCTATGATGCAGCGTCAAGGGTAACCGCAGCCATAGTCTCCGAGCTGATAGTTCATGCTGCTGCAAACGTCGTCGAACTACTTGTGCAGATGGTTGTTGTCTTGCGAACTTCCCCATCTGATGACTCAGGGATTGAGACGTGGCTGGAAGTTCCGTTACAGCCATGCGGATAAAATGCCTGTCATCTCGACTGCTAGTGATACGAGGCCGTTGGGATCCAGCACAGCGTTCCGTACTACCCTCCTGAACCCACTGATTCCATATTCTGCTAACAGTCATTGGGTCTCGACCAAGGCGAGCAGCAATGTCGCGATATGATAAATGTCGCGATATGATAAATCGCAATCGCGATAGGCTACAATCCGACCTTTATCAAAGTCGGAAACGTGATGGTTCGCATTTCTCCTCCTTACACGAGGCATCACAACAACGTTTCACCAGGCAACGCCGGTCAACTGCTGTTTGCGTACGAGAAATCGGTTTGAAACTTTTCTCATGTCACCTAGTTTTAGGTGTCGCCACCGGCGCCAACCTTGTGTGAATGCTCTGAAAAATTAATCATTTGCATATCACAGCATCTTCTTCCTCTCGGTTAAATCTCGCGCCTGTAGCACGTCATCTTCGTGGTGTAGCAATTTTAATGGCCAGTAGTGTATAACCGTACCGTTACTGCTGTATGTATCCGAAGTACGAACCAAACAGTGACTAGAGAATTAAGCGGTAGAAATAAGACTCCTAAGACCTTTGGCAGGATAAAAGGTAGAGGGTCATAAGCAGAACAGTGAGGTAAGAGATTTGGTACATGTTCTAGTAATAGCAGAACCCGAGAATGGTCGCAATGATAATGATAATGATGACGATGGTGATGATGGTGACCTAGACCCTCATACCAAATTTGGTATTCGTAATTTGAATCCTGAGTCGATTTAAGTTTCTAGCCTAATTTCGCGAAAACACTAACAACTCTTGAGCCTGATATTTAAGTTATGTGATGTGTAGAGATCCTGAAAAACCTATCACTTCAAACAACAGGTCACTTGTCAACGCAGTTTCATGAATAGGAACATACGCTCTAGGGGTAAAGAAGGACGCGCCTCGTATGAATTACCCGAATGGTTCGGAAACCGATAGACGGGATGTTGATACACAGACAAACAAATGATTATAATTTGAGAGCCGGCCTCTGTGGCGTGCGGTTCTAGGCGCTTCAGTCCAGAACCGCGCGCCTGCTACGGTCACAGTTTCGAATCCTGCCTCGGGCATGGATGTGTGTGATGCCATTAGGTTGGTTAGGTTTAAGTAGTTCTAAGTCTAGGGGACTGATTACCTCAGATGTTAAGTCCCATAATGCTCAGAGCCATTTGAACTATAATTTGAGAGAAATTGGATGATTTATTCAAGGGAAAGAGCTTTACAAACTGAGCAAGTCAATAACGCACTGGTCCAGCTCTGGCCTTAATACCAGTTGTTCGGATTGACATTGACTGATGGAGTCGTTGGAGTTACGCCTGAGAGATGTAGTACCAAATTCTGTCCAATTGGCTCGAGATGGTTGTCGGGCCTTGCCCGTAATGGAACAAACCTTTTCAGTGCGGCGATCTTGCTGGCCAATTTACAGTTTAGCAAGCACGAAGACAGGCTGTAGAAACTCTCGCATTGTGCGGGCGGGCATTATCTTGCTGAAGTATAACACCAGGCTGGCTTGCCATGAAAGGCAACAAAACGGGGATTAGGATACCGTTAACGTACCGCTACACAGTAAGTGTGCACCAGATAACAAAGACTGGAATCCTGCTATGAAAAGAAACGGCATCCCAGACAATCACTTCTGTTTGTCGGGGTGTATGGCGGGCGACTGTCACGTTGGTATCCCACCGCTCTCAGAAGCGTCTCCACGCACTCCTTCGCCTAGGAATCTCATCTACTGGACTACAATTGTCTTCCCTTTATTATTATTCCAGAATTGGATCAAAATGTTTCTTTGTAATCTGCGTTTATTAATTCCAGTCGGTAATGACGATCTTCAGACTTAAGTAGAAACATACGATACGATATATACGATACGACATAGCGGTGCAAGTGTTATTCAAAATTCCGAAGTAATGTTTCTTTGGACATGCAGGCATGCGTTTATACGCCGACACCAAGCAAGCGACTTTCGGAAATACACACATTGAATGTATGAGTGCAGGCTGTAGACACATGGTTGACGACTTATGGAAGTTTGAGTCTGTTCGTGGGTCGTGATCGGATAGAGTAATCTTAAGGTGACAGCTCGCAATAATCGGGAAGTCTTAGTTCAAGTCCCTGTCAGACACATGGTTGACGAGATATGGAAGTTTGAGTCGGTTCGCCGGCCGAAGTGACCGTGCGGTTAAAGGCGCTGCAGTCTGGAACCGCAAGACCGCTACGGTCGCAGGTCCGAATCCTGCCTCGGGCATGGATGTTTGTGTTGTCCTTAGGTTAGTTAGGTTTAACTAGTTCTAAGTTCTAGGGGACTAATGGCCTCAGCAGTTGAGTCCCATAGTGCTCAGAGCCATCTGAACCATTTTTTTGAGTCGGTTCGTGGGTCGTGATCGGATAGCGTAATCTTAAGGTGACAGCTCGCCATAATCGGGAAATCTTAGTTCAAGTCCCTGTCCGGCACAACTTTTCGTTGTCGTCATTCCTTTATGCAGTTGATGGTTGTCCATATTCGCAACTGCGAATTATGTGATGTAATTCACGAGTAAAAACGTGTTACATTACATACATCATGCTGTTGCATGTGATGGTGCAGTCAAAATCATTAGCCATTTGGGCTACCTCAAACAAATAAAATTGTCTTCAGTGACGTGTCCAGCTTCGAACTGAGCCTCTATGACCACCGGTGGCGGGACTGTCAGCGCCCCGGACAATTGTTCGACTGTGGGCCGCCATGCAGGATCCCTTTGGTTGTTATCTGCAGCGCCGTTACAGCACAGCAATACATCGACTATATTTTACGCCCTGTTATTTTTCTACTCATGGCAAGCCATCCTCGGTTTACGTTTCAGTAAGATAACACCCACCGGCACACTGCGAAAGTTTCTAATTCTCGTTTTCGCCCTTGTTAAAACCCTGCCTGGCCCAGCAAGGCAGCGAGATGTCTCCCCAGTTGACAACGTTTGAAGCATTATGACTACAGCCTCCAATATCCCACAGGAGGACATCGAACAACTCTGTAAATCAGTGCCAAGCCGAATAACTATTTGCGTA
Source organism: Schistocerca serialis cubense (assembly GCF_023864345.2). Classification (NCBI taxonomy): domain Eukaryota; kingdom Metazoa; phylum Arthropoda; class Insecta; order Orthoptera; family Acrididae; genus Schistocerca; species Schistocerca serialis. Next base: position 613,739,193 of record NC_064641.1, on the reverse strand, counting down.
AGGAGAGAAGGCGGACCAACGCGTTATTTACTTGCTCAATTTGTGAATCTCTTTCTCTTGAATAGATAGTCCATTTTTTCTGAAATCATTTTTTTGCCTGTACATGTATATCATAACTATCGGTTCCCGTCGCATTCGGATGATTCCTTCATGGTACTCTTTCCTTTGCTTTTTACAACAGTGCTCTCGCCAGTAACTGTTTGCTCCTCGGCTTCCGCGGCCGGTCATTACGTACCAGTGAGCGAACAGACCTTGTACATCGCTTTCATCTACATCTACATCTACATTTATACTCCGCAAGCCACCCTACGGTGCGTGGCGGAGGGCCCCTTACGTGCCACTGTCATTACCTCCCATTCCTGTTGCAGTCACGTATGGTTCGTGGGAAGAACGAATCCCGGAAAGCCTCCGAGCGCTCTCGAATCTCTCTAATTTTACATTCGTGATCGCCTCGGGAGGTATAAGTAGGGGGATGCAATACATTCGATACCTCATCCAGAAACGCACCCTCTCGAAACCTGGACAGCAAGCTACTCCGCGATGCAGAGCGCCTCTCTTTCAGAGTCTGCCACTTGAGTTTGCTAAACATCTCCGTAACGCTATCACGCTTACCAAATAACCCTGTGACGAAACGCGCCGCTCTTCTTTGGATTTTCTCTATCTCTTCTGTCAACCCGACCTGGTACAGATCCCACACTGATGAGCAATACCCAAGTATAGGTCGAACGAGTGTTTTGTAAGCCACCTCCTTTGTTGATGTACTACTTTTCTAAGGACTCTTCCAATGAATCTCGACCTGGCACCCGCCCTACCTACAATTAATTTTATATAATCATTTCACTTCTAATCTTTCCGTACGCATACTCCCAGATATTTTCCAGAAGTAACTGCTACCAGTGTTTGTTCCGCTATCATATAATCATACAATAAAGGATCCTTCTTTCTATCTATTCGCAACACATTACATTTGTCTATATTAAGGGTCAGTTTCCACTCCCTGGTTCCAGAGATATAGTCGGATACGAACTTTCCTTTCGTGCTGCCTCTTCTGATGACATCCCTCGAAAGCGCAGTCTTTTCGTGGCGAAAACGCCTCAGCGTGGCAGCCGGCTGGAGACTGCTCGCGATATCGACGCGGCGCTGCCCGGAGTGGCCAGGCTGTTGGGCTGTGTGAGCCGGCGGGCTGCGCGTGCTCTTGGTGGCTGGCGTGCGGCCAGCCGGCCATGCGTGACCGGGGCGTGCCGTCTCCACGCCGGGGGAAGCGATAAATGAGTCGGCCGTGCATCACCCCGCAGGTGGGACGCCGCTGACCTACTGCCGTTGCCGCCTGCTTTATGGCCTGCGGATGGCAGCCGGACTACTGAAAAACGGCCGCCGTCGCAACATATGTTTGACGTCGGAATTGGGAACGCAATGTAGTTCTAAATATCTCGTCCGCTGTGTCACGTTAGAGGAGTGTTGGGCTATTAAAGACACGAGACTTGCATTAGGGAGGACATGCACGCAGTTTACACTCGGTACAGATGGTGGCTTGGACAGTCCTTGTTGGAAGTCCGCAAACGTTGATCTGATGGACGAAGGGAAAAATGGGCTGAAGGCATGAATTGAAGATGTGTTAGGGAGGGTGCTGGACTAGGGTTGTCCGTGCTGGTGTCTTGGTCATAGTGCTACCTTGGCGTAATAGTTAGCATATCTGCTTAGTAAGTAGGATACCCAGGTTCAACTACCGGCCGTGGTTAAAAAAAAAAAAATAAAAGAAAAAATTAATTATTTTCTGCAGCTCCTATCATTATGCACAAACATTGTTCAAGAAATTTCGGGCTTGTTCAAGGGACGTTTCGAAAGTAAGCTTCGTCTTTAATTTTTAAAGAGAAAGTGGTATAATAGGTTAGGTTTAGGAAAAACCGACCTGTTAAAACAGATACTGGTATTTTAATTTTGAACCCTCCGTATTTATCGGTACTTGTTTGGTGTCGGCTATAACAGGTGTTTCTTTATTTTTTACGAATAACCAAGTAAAGCACCGAAATATGAGTCAGCCATAGCAGCAGTGCTAAAAATTTTCGTTTTCCAATAAAATTAAAGGAAAAACCAGTAATATTTAATTCGTAAAAGTTTCGTCGTTTTGAAGTATTGCGTTACGGTAGAAAACGGGAACATCTGTCAGCTCTATTTCAGTAACAATGCCGACTTAAACAAGCAACGAACATGTGGCATAAGAACTTGTACAGCGTTGCTGGAACAATAATGTACCTGTTACTATGTGATATGGCCTGCTAGATAGTACTAGATGGTACCCAGTGAGATGAGGAGCCGGCCGGGGTGGCCGAGCTGTTCTAGGCGCTACAGTCTGGAAGCGCGCGACCGCTTCGGTCGCAGGTTCGAATCCTGCCTCGGGCATGGATGTGTGTGATGTCCTTAGGTTAGTTAGGTTTAAGTAGTTCTAAGTTCTAGGGGACTGATGACCTCAGAAGTTAAGTCCCATAGTGCTCAGAGCCATTTGAACCATTTGAGAAGAGGAGATGAGCAGGGAGAGTGGGGAGTAGGAGATGGAGAGACAGGGGCCAGGAGATAGACGCATAGAGGAGGGAGAACGACTAATATGGCTGGAATAAACAAATATCAGGCAAAGCTGGATTTCTCTGCTCGAACTGTAATGAAATAATTGTAGGTATCTGAATGTTGGGCATGATAGGTTCAAGGTTTACTGTAATAAAACATGTATAATCATTTGTAGATAGCGATGGTAATAAAAAGAATATACCTAGATCCATATTAGAGCCCCACTTATCCGCCGGATTTGAAAAATTTATAAAGAAGGTTCACATAGGATACAGCTCTCCAAATTCAGCCTGTGACTTAAATGTAACTCCCAGTCGGTGCAGTCAGATCGCGTTAAATGTAATTGTTTTGAAACGCTGGAGAAGAGGCTCATTGAAACCTAGACTGTTTGATCATATTACGTTCCTATTACTTCGTCAGCGTAATCGTCTTTCGCACTGCAAGGATTCAGATGCTGCTCATGGTAGAGTCTGCGAATAAGGTTATTACCGAATATGTTTCCTTTCTGTAAATAGAATTTATCCAGCTACGAACGCTTCTTCTTAGATTATCTGTTTCGAAAAATATATAGGGTGATTCAGGTGCCAGTACCTTAAACTTTTATGCATCCCGCAATGCCTTCAAGAACCAAGCGTGAGATTTTCATATTCTTTTCGTCGCTACATGTAGACTACTAGTCTTACAAACAAAATGAAGTGAATCTTTTTGTAGGAAATTTAATGTAGTTAAATGTTTTACTGCGATATGTTTTTTCAGTACGCCATGGCTTTTGCATTATTGAAGAAAAACGCGTTTGTCGGTCACTTTCCGGCGTTTATCTTGAATAATTAGAGAACTACGGCCTCCTGCTGAAACGTATCCCAACACAAAATTTAACTACGTTTGATTTCCCACAAAAAAGTCTCGGTTCTTCTGTAGCACTAATAGTCTATGCCTAGCGGGCGATAGAATATGAAAATCATGCGAACGGTATTTGAAGGCTTTGTGGGTTACTTAAAATCTATAGGTAGAGGCAGCTAAATCATTCTGTATATCGAACTTAACCCACCATCTAAGAGCTGCGAGATGATTGCTTGCACAGAGAAACGCGATCAGAGTCATTATCTTATACATTCCATGCTATTTCTGCCCAGTACTTTGATTTCCTAATTGATTGTCTGTAGACGGCGATTGTTTTGAAGCACGTTAAGGACGTAAACAGCATACGCGGTTATGATTCATAACAAAGTAATTGGACAGCCACTGATAACTGCAGATTCTGCTATCCTGTAGCATATGTAAGTATGTAGGCGCCTTTCTGACAGTTGGTTAGATTAAATTTTAGAACAACTGCGCCATAATTCTTTTGAATATACAAACTCAACCATCTTGAAATACGAGAGGCAGTCAAATGAAAACCGAACACCCGCCACTACGGTTGCTGTTGCACGGAAACGCCCGACCCCACGAGGTCACTCTGGCGAAGACCACGCTTCAGTGAACTGTTTGGGAAACGCTACAAGTCCATCATAGAGGCCGGATCTTTCACCATGTGATTTTCACATCTTTGGTGACCTGAAAGAAGACATGAGTTGATGTCGGTTTCAGTCGGGCGAGTAAGGCAAGAGTTGGTGGGCTTGTGGATCCGTCAGTGGCCCACCGCGTTCTACGAAACAGCAGTTAATCGTCTCGTCTATCAGTGGGATAAATGTCTTAACGCGTGTGGTGATTAATGTTGAATGGAACCATTCCATGTTCCCGTCGTGGTGGGTGTTCGGTTTTAATTTGACTGCACCTTATATTTTGATTTTAACTGCGACTTTACTGTGTGAGTTCTTGTGGCATTCAATTTGAATTTTAAAGGATATTTTCAAAATATCGGAACATATTCAAGGCGAAATATTTTTTAATCTTTCTTTCTGAATGCAGTATTCACGCATCACTCACTCAAGCGTGTGAGAGATACCGTCTGTTACTCTGAAGCACAAAGTGTCATAAGGGCATTATCATGACAGCATAAAACGTACACTACACACGAATAATACTGATGAAGATAAATTGCCGAACTGTCAGACATCCACAGGGGTTATTATGTGCCCAATGTATCCGCACGTCCTGCCCTACCAACACCTCTTCCTCCACCATCCCCACCCTCGAAACTTTCTACTCTTTATTAATCGTTACCGTCTGCAGCACGCTTCAAAGAGACTGCATACCAGGGTAGATATTAGTAGTATAGAAATGATTAAAAACTGGCGCCTTACTGTTCTTATCTAATTATTTGCAACGCTAAAAATTTAGATTCTGTATAAGTTTTCCTTGTGACAGTCTTTTGACTGATTTTAGTTTTCTTCCCTCCTTACATATGTGGTTCTAACTGTTTCATCTCTATGCAGTACTACACTTAAGAACTTGAACAATACGTCTGGCATTTCTAAACTTTATTGTTATTGTGTTTAGTACGATGACTGATTAGATAGTGATCGTCACGATAGTACATCCTGTGCAATCTTCTTCATCGCTACATAAATGTTGTAATGTATGTCTACTTGAACTCACTCACTATAGTCTCCTCTACAAATTGTCCGCTCCTCCTAGAAAAACAGAGGAAAATCTTCATAAAAATGTCTAATTTAATGCCTTACGATTTGTTCTGTCGTTCGATTCCTTTCCACAAAATTCTTTTTCTCTTCAGTAGGCATCCGATCCGCTCATCTAATATTTAGCGGCCTTCTGTAGCATCACATTTCAAAATCTCCCATTTCTTTTTCAGTCACATTACACAAAACTCCCCGTCATAGACACCTTCAGTGTGTTCTTCCGACCTACCCGTTCTAAACTGTGCGCTTAACAGTGGAATGCCTATTGCTCTCTTCATGTTAATACTTTTGCTTTTAACTTCACTGAAGGCTGTTTGCTTTTTTCTATACGTTGAACGAGTCCTGCCGACCATTTCGTCTAGGCTATCCTGCTCTTCCTATATATTTCATTCCCAAGTTTATTTTATTTCTGAATTCCTGAATTTCCCTGTACGTTGTTGTACTTTGTTCTTTCATCAATCATCTGAACTGTTTCCTACGTTACTCAAGGGTTCTTCAGTTGCCTTCCTTGTACCTACGTTTGTCTGTCCAACATTTGTGATTGCCCTTCTAGATATGCAAATCCCCCTTCCACCTAACTGCCTACTGATACGTTCATTATCACAGTATCTAGTCATTTTTCAGTTCTTTGGTACCTTCCTTTGCACACTGATTCTTCCGCATCTCTTAAATTGCAGCCTCTTCTTCACCATTACCAAATTGTGATCTAGGTCAATGTCTGCTCCTAGGTATCCCCTAAATTCAGTATCTGATTTCGGAATCTTGCCGTATCCCCTGACGTTTTCCATGTACTCCGCCTTTCATTGCGATTTTTGAACACTATTAGCTACTACAAGCTGACGTTTATTGTAGAACTAAGTTAACATTTCTCCTCTCTCATTCCTACTACCAAGCCCATATCCTCTGTAAGTCTTTCTTCGGCCCCTTTCCCTACTAACATGTTCCATTCACCCATGCTTATTAAATTATCATATCCTTTTTTGTACTGAATTGCCAGGTCAGTATCTTCGCTTGTGGTATCGGCATATATAATTGAACTGTTGTTGTTAGTGCTGATTTATAGCTGGTTCTGATGAGAACAACCGTATCACCTTATTACTTTCTGCCGTAAAGTTGCTGTTAATAACCAATGCTGCTCGTGTTATATCATTTACTGCTGTTGTTGATATGACATTTTACTCTTTTGGCCAGGAACCTTATTTTATTTCCATTTTACTTTCAGTTTCACTTCACTTTATTCCACTTCTTTCTCAACTATTGCCTTCGTTTCATGTCCGACCCTTATGCATCGATCCTGGTTTCTGTACAAGTTGTAGACAGCCTTTCCCTCCTTGTATTTTCTTCCTACTACTTGAAGAATTACAAACACTCTATTCCAGGCAGCACTAACAGAATCCTTGAATAAATTTACAAATGTTATAATCGTAGGTGTGCCTTTCTTCAATCTATCTGATGTTATTAGCGGTAAATTACAGCGTAGAACGAAAGTTTGTGGGAGTCACCCGAAGTGAAGAGGGAAATGAGCTGGAGAATTTCCCACGACTGCGATGCATTGAGATGCGTGCTGCAGGAACGGGAAGTGCGTGCCGCGAGCTCGCGTGCGGCCCAGTACACGCAGGGGTCTTCCTGTTACCCTACCCTCATCCGTTGGCTTCCGAAAGCCATTGCAGACATGCATCCCATAGCCGTAACTCGGAGCCCGCGTTTCAGACTTACAACGCAGCAGGAGGAACACCATATGACCCATTTACAATCTACTAAGACATCGACGTAAAGTCATATATGTAAATGATACACAGCGACTGTCTTACGTTACTCATGTGAGACGGCGTACATTGTAAGTTACGCATAGTCTTTCATTAAATTCTTCGAAATACTGAAGAATGCCTTCTAAGCATTCTCTGTGATGGCTTTTCATCGGCAGGTTCCATCAGTCCTTTCATTGCCAGTTCGAGGCAGCTCTGTACTCTCCTCTTGTCCAGTGCCCTGCGGCACCTCCACTATTCCATCGAAGATCATCTTACAGTGTTCTCCATTTCAGATCTCTTCGTGTCTCTATGATTCGTAACACTCTCCGTAAAATTACGTTAGTGATGTCCTCCCTCTGCGGATTACTTAAAAACCGCAGCGATGGACGTCATAGATATACAACAGTGCAGGACAAAGAGGAAAATCTAAAATATCTACGTTGTGGCGATATCTGTTGTAACGAATCTTGTATCGGAATCTGCCAGCAACTAAAAACATGAATACCAGCCACAAAGGGGAGTGTCCTCGTAAATTTCTTTTATTATGATATCCATCAACGGGTCAGTCAAACGGTATCAATAGGGTTTCCCATTTATCGCCAGGTACCTGTACCCACCGTTACCCAGGCATGTATTTATTCCAGTCTTCTATTAGTCCATTTCCTTCTTACTCCCCCCCCCCCCCCCTCCTCTTCGCCTACCTCTTCCTCTCCATTGTCGATGCCATCTCCTTCTCTTTCCTTTCTCAATCAATCTCCTCCCTCTGTCTGTATCAATCCCATCATTTCCCTCGCTATCAGTCTCGCTCACCACCCTTCTTTCTCCACGTTTTTACCAATACCTACCCGCCTCCATAGCTGAGGATGCGTTTAGAACGCTAGAACTGACAAAAATGACAAGGTAGTGAAGGACTTTTGCGATGTCGCTGTTCGTGACTGCTCTTCTGTCCATGTAATTTACCTTGGAAGGAACACACATCAAGGATTTACTGAATGATTAATTTTGATGTGGGAAGTGATGATGTGGAACCTCAGGCTGTAGAAGAAGAAAATGTGCATGCTGTACTGCCACCACTTGAAGTTGACAGTGAAGGTGCTAAATGTGTGCTACTGGTAAAGTCTGAATATCTTTCCTCATTCTTTGAATGCTGTAATTTATGACGGCAATTATCTGTCATCTTATTCATGTCATTTCATTGTAAGCTACCATTTTAATACCTTTTTTGTGCAATAAAAAGAAGTGGTAGAGCAAACAAAAAAAGTGATCAGTGTGGCAGAATACCGTGCGAGGGGCCTAAATTCGATTCCCGTTCGGATCAGAGATTTTTTTTTCCGCTCAGGGACCGGATGTTGTCATTCTTTCATCCTCATCGACATGCAAGACGCCCAGGTGCAGTCAACTGAAAAGAATTACACCGGGTGACTTGTCTACCTGACGTACCCGATGACAGGCCCTAGACACACGCACGCACCTCCACCCTGATAGGTGGCTGGTGGTTCTTATCCCGACAGTATTTCTTTCCAGATCGTAACTAATACACTCCTGGAAATTGAAATAAGAACACCGTGAATTCATTGTCCCAGGAAGGGGAAACTTTATTGACACATTCCTGGGGTCAGATACATCACATGATCACACTGACAGAACCACAGGCACATAGACACAGGCAACAGAGCATGCACAATGTCGGCACTAGTACAGTGTATATCCACCTTTCACAGCAATGCAGGCTGCTATTCTCCCATGGAGACGATCGTAGAGATGCTGGATGTAGTCCTGTGGAACGGCTTGCCATGCCATTTCCACCTGGCGCCTCAGTTGGACCAGCGTTCGTGCTGGACGTGCAGACCGCGTGAGACGACGCTTCATCCAGTCCCAAACATGCTCAATGGGGGACAGATCCGGAGATCTTGCTGGCCAGGGTAGTTGACTTACACCTTCTAGAGCACGTTGGGTGGCACGGGATACATGCGGACGTGCATTGTCCTGTTGGAACAGCAAGTTCCCTTGCCGGTCTAGAAATGGTAGAACGATGGGTTCGATGACGGTTTGGATGTACCGTGCACTATTCAGTGTCCCCTCGACGATCACCACTGGTGTACGGCCAGTGTAGGAGATCGCTCCCCACACCATGATGCCGGGTGTTGGCCCTGTGTGCCTCGGTCGTATGCAGTCCTGATTGTGGCGCTCACCTGCACGGCGCCAAACACGCATACGACCATCATTGGCACCAAGGCAGAAGCGACTCTCATCGCTGAAGACGACACGTCTCCATTCGTCCCTCCATTCACGCCTGTCGCGACACCACTGGAGGCGGGCTGCACGATGTTGGGGCGTGAGCGGAAGACGGTCTAACGGTGTGAGGGACCGTAGCCCAGCTTCATGGAGACGGTTGCGAATGGTCCTCGCCAATACCCCAGGAGCAACAGTGTCCCTAATTTGGTGGGAAGTGGCGGTGCGGTCCCCTACGGCACTGCGTAGGATCCTACGGTCTTAGCGTGCATCCGTGCGTCGCTGCGGTCCGGTCCCAGGTCGACGGGCACGTGCACCTTCCGCCGACCACTGGCGACAACATCGATGTACTGTGGAGACCTCACGCCCCACGTGTTGAGCAATTCGGCGGTACGTCCACCCGGCCTCCCGCATGCCCACTATACGCCCTCGCTCAAAGTCCGTCAACTGCACATACGGTTCACGTCCACGCTGTCGCGGCATGCTACCAGTGTTAAAGACTGCGATGGAGCTCCGTATGCCACGGCAAACTGGCTGACACTGACGGCGGCGGTGCACAAATGCTGCGCAGCTAGCGCCATTCGACGGCCAACACCGCGGTTCCTGGTGTGTCCGCTGTGCCGTGCGTGTGATCATTGCTTGTACAGCCCTCTCGCAGTGTCCGGAGCAAGTATGGTGGGTCTGACATACCGGTGTCAATGTGTTCTTTTTTCCATTTCCAGGAGTGTATATGTACCAAATTTGACCGAAATCGTTCCAGGAGTTTAAGATGAGTTTTTTACCCGTAGTTGTAAATATAATTGACCTGTGTGCCCAGCGACTTTCGCTCTGCAGTTTTATTTCGATGCAGCACATTGTTTACGATATCGTATCTCCTAAACTACCTGCTGTACAATGATATAATTTTGCAGATTCTTCAAGTAGCATGTGTGGCTACTGTCTGCAAATAGTTTGTGAATAAATTAAAACACCATGCATGACATTTTTCGAGCTTCTTCAGTGTTTACGACGTCGTATCTCCTGAAGTATGTGTCGTATAGATTTTTTTTTTCTAAATACATTCATTTGTATAAGAGAATACAGTCTGCAACATGTATCCAATACAGTTGATAGTCAAGTAGTAATAAATAAAAACGTCGTGTTTCATGTGGCAGTTTTACTGCACGAACGGTGAAAATGCAACAAGCTATAAACTTCTTCCCTTTTATCATTTTGTGGAGATTGTCAGCGATAACAAAGTTTGGTGAAGGTTTGAAATTAGGTGTATAGTTTGTTGCAATTCACAAAGTGCTCTAGTTCTTAATAACGAAATGAATAAAATCTGGATATTCGAGCGTCGTCTTTTCCGCCCCCACCTCTTTCATAGGTAGGTGGTTCTTAGCCCCACAACGATTCGTATCAGACAGTAAGTGATATATGTACTAAGTTTGCTTGAAATCAGTGTAGTGGTTTAGGAGGCGAGGTGGAACAGACAAACACAAACACGTACATACAAACATATGTACATACATACGTAAAGTGTGGGGATTCACTATCAACTGATCTCCTTGAAGAAAAAGAAAAGGGGAATAGTAAAATACGAGCATATTAAATTTAAAATTAAATTTACTTCTACACGCAACTATACGCACACGCCCCTCAGTAATTCGTCAGCAAAACCGGTCCAGAGAGATGGTCGCAATGTAAACGCAATCACCCTCTGAATGTGGCAACTGAAGGTGAAAGTTAACTACGTAATAAATGACAAATACAATACTGAAAATATTTACGATATAAAGGTAGGTAAGGTAGACTTACACTGGAAGCAGGGTAGATGACGCCCGCCTGTAGACCTTTGTTGCGCAACAAATACTTTTTCGATGTGTCTTTTTGATCTGCTATGACGTTTCTTCTCTCTGTTTTTGCTTTGTCTTTGTTGGGAGTTCCTTTTCTGCTAGCTCTCATTTGTCTGTTAGTACCTTCATTAACAAGGTCTTTGCCGATTTTATAGCGTACAACGGTTACTGCCAATTACTAATCACCTATTCGAGAATCGCGTTCTTATGAATAGGTCATCTAACCTGCTTCTGATGATGCCAAACTTGTGCACATCAGCATACAAATTTTTTACCAGTTTCCACTTTCAGAAGGCTTTCTTTCTCAATCAATTTTATTTTGTGAACATACTCAGTTTTACATTTACAACTTAAGAGCTACTAACTTTATTACAATTATTTGTTTAACTGTTGCGTTATGTTACAGCAACCACAGATCAGATACGTTTACATGTCAGTATCACTCCCGACCTTAGTATGTAACGTATTCAAGTACGTATGCTTGTGTATAGAACTTAAAAAATGGTTCAAATGGCTCTGAGCACTATAGGACTTAACATCTGACGTCATCAGTCCCATAGAATTACTTAAACCTAAATAACCGAAGGATAACACACGCATCCATGCCCGAGGCTTGCGACCGTAGCGGTCATGCGGTTCCAGACTGAAGCGCCTAGAACCGCTCGGCAACACTGGCCGGCTATAGAACTTAGATTTGTAATTTCTTATTGTTCTACTACATTTCCCTTTCGTTTTTAAAACAGTTCATGTGATGATGACCCGGCACTAAATCGGTCCGAGGCTGGAATACGTTCAAAACCTTCTAAATCACTGGAGCCACTTCAGCGAAACAATACACACAGGGTGATTCAGCTATCATGTTACAAAATTTCAGTAATGATGAAGAAGTGTAAATGTATCAATTTGGGGTTATTGGCCCTGGTCCTGAAACGACCGAGTCGAGAGTTATTGGCCAAAATTCCTCTGGAAGTTCTGACTGTGGAATACATGTACCGATACTATTGTTGCTAAGGTTATACGGTAGGCAACTTTCACAGAGGATACTAAACACTTACATACATACCTTAAGAGCTATAACCACTTGTTCATCTTCTCTACTATGAAACACATTTCTACTAAACAAATGCCCATAGCTCCTAAAATTAAGTTTAAAAGCCCATTTTTACTGGCAATCTTTGCTTGTTTTTGTCCAAACTACCACCTCTGAAAGTTAGCTACCGTACAATCTTAACAACAACAGCACCGATAGAGACTCATTCCACAGTCAGATGTACATAACAAATTTCCTTGTAACTTCCGACGGCGTCGTTTTTACACCAGGGTCCCTTACCTCAAATTGATACATTTACCCTTCCCTATCGTCCCTGAAAGTTTGTAACATCATCACGGAATCACCTTGTGTATCACCTACTGCCTCGAAAGAAGCACTATGGCTTAAGAATATCACACCACTCATAGCGGTGCGGGTGGTAGCGAATAGGAGATGCCGTAAATCATTATGACTGAGGAACGCGTGTAGCCATTTCAACCAAATTTTATAGATTGGGAGTGAGAAGTCGTAAGATGAAAAAAATATTCGATAACGATCCATATCCACATCGAGTCCACAGTTTCCGCGGTCGCTAGCCTCAGTGGGTGACATATTACTCCTAAGGATGGCAGGGAGGGTGGGACATGGAAGGAAAGTATACCTTTGCAACACTAAAAGCAATTTCATCCAAATTGGTGCTACCTGTAGAAAATTTACTGTGGCAATAATACACACATAGGGGAGAATGTGAAAAGAAATTATACAGAAGCATCACTCAGAATTTCCCAGAGCAATTTCAAAAATTTTGGTAATCCATATAATTCACTATTTGCATAAATCTGGAAGTAAGAAATACCTTCCAACCCTAGGGGAGGGGTTGGGGATGAGAAGGTATGACGTGTAAAAATGTTGGAGAGTAACCTGTTGGTATTTCATTCCTAAATTTGGTTGACTTCGATTACTTTAAAAGTATGAAACAGAATCTGTCTCTCTACTGCGTTGTTCATTGCGTCAATGCGCACTGCAGCGAGCTAATAATTTTGTCACCATGCTTCGGGCCAAACATTACGCAACTAAGCTGAATACCATGGCTGTGTGTGACGATCTGTCTCTAGCCGTGTAGTGTACAACAGTGGAGAATAACAACTGCCAATATGAAAAATGTGTGACATGTGCGTATGCATGCGTAGCAGCAGGCAGGAAGTTGGTTAATAATAAAAAAAATGAAGCTAAGAAGTTATGATTCCGACATGATGCGAACACGGATGGCTCAGCTGGACAGAACACTGTTGGGTAATGGTAAATGCCCTGGCCAGAACACTGTTGGATAGAGGTAAATCCCTGTACTCTGAAGCTGTTTGATGTTTCTCATTTATGATAATACTGTTTAAAAACTGGTGTGCTTACAGAAAAGACTAGTGTAGAAAAAAATAATCCAGTCGTAACAAAATATTCTCATTCTCTGTTTGTCGCGAGCGCGACTTAAGCAATTCAGCTCCCCGGATCCACATAAACCTCTACACTTCATGTTAACCACACCGTTATACCATATTCCTCTATCATCATCTAATGCTCCTCGACGCTATCAGTTGGATTTCAGCACGTGGAGAATGAGACTACAAGGAATAGTGACTACAGTTGTTATCATCGTCTATCCGTTTAGGATTGTAACACCTTTCTTATATGTTTGAAAGGACAGTCATTATTGACTATCCACTACTGTACGAAATAATTAAGAATGTATTCGCCGACTGGAAATTCTTTGACACCGGCTGTATTTGTTATAGATGTACTACCTGTTAGTGACGTACGCAATTATCTACAGCACAGTTATCAGATGCAATTACCTACAACAAAGTGTAGCCTGAACGAAGCTGTGCAAATATCCAGTCAGATTCTGATAAGATTTAAAAGTGGTGCAAAGATTGTCAACTTGCTTCAAATTTTCAAAAATGTAAAATTGTGCACATCACAAAAAAATAATTTCGTTGAGTCAGAGATAGAATCTGTAAACTCATGCAAATCCTGAGTGTAACACACATTAGGGACATGAAATAGAACGATCACATTCGCTCAGTCGTGGGTAAAACAGTTACCCGACTTCGTTTTATTGGCAGAATACTAGGAAAATGCGACCACTCTACAAAGGAGATTGCTTACAAATCACTCGTGCGACCCGTCCTGGAATGCTGCTGAAGTGTGTGGGACTCGTACCAAATAGACCTACCAGGGGATATTAAACGCATACAGAGAAGGCACAGCGTTTGATTATATGTTTGTTTGACACACGGAAAACGAGCCGCGGTGGCCCAGCGATTCTAGGCGCTTCAGTCAGGAACCACGCGGCTGCTACGGTCGCAGGTTTGAATCCCGCCTCGGTCATGGATGTGTGTGATGGTTAGTTAGGTTTAAGTAGTTCTAAGTTTGGGGGACTAATGACCTCAGCCGTTAAGTCCCATAGTGCTTAGAGCCATCTGGGCCATTTTTTGACACACGGGAGAGTGATGATGAAAGAAATGAACTGGCAGATTTTTGACGATTGGCGGAAACCGTCCCGAGAGAGTACAGTAACAAAGATTAAAGAACCGACTTTAAATTATGGCTCTAGAAAAATCTAGTCTGATTGAAGCACATCAGTAGTTACTATACCACCAGCGTTGTCATATACTCAAAGATATTTTCCTTTTCCGAACCGCACCTCTCAAGAACGTCATCTTTTCTCTCTACGGAAGACTTCCCTCGGGCAGTCAAACGACGTCCTCGCGTGTCTGGACATGCTTCGCGAGCTGAAAAACGGGAACCGATTCAGTCAGCACCGCAACGAATCTATTACCCGCCCTGTCTCTGTGCTGATAAATAATTCATCGGCGCCGCCGTCCGGCAATATAATTTATATGAGCACGCCATAAATTTTGCTCCTCCGAACCGTCCCAGCCCTGTGCGTGTGGACAGATAGCTCGCCCGCTGCGTGTTTCAGTGGCAGAACTCATCTAAATGCGCGCGTCTCTCTCGGGCGTTTGGCCGCGCCGACGAGCCGATGATTTGTGAACAGTACCGCCGGTGGCATTTTCAGAATATGATAATTGACCTTAAATCAACATGCGCTTGGAGTCGATGTGCGCAGCTGCCGCTCTTTGTACGGACCATTCATTGCGATACACTACTCTGTTAACGATATGATGCGTGGCCGCGTCTTCCTGAATAATAATTCAGTCAGACACTGTAGTTCGTATGGTTGTTGTCAATGTCGAGGAAATCTGTGTCCCAGCACGAACAAATGTCCTTGTCGTTCAATAATGAAATGCTGCCAACTGTTTTCATCTTACTTTCTCTATCTTCTTGTCAGGGGGTGCAGCCAGACGTATAGTTACACGAGAATGGCAATACTAGATTAATATTTTAAGTTAAAAATAGGATATTCCTATTCCGTCATAGCACATGCTGCTACAGCTCCACACATTTTTGTTGATATGTTACGGATATTGTTTAAACACAGCTGTTTTTCGTTTCCGCCCAATTTAGCAAAAGTAAGTAATGAAGCTGAATTATAGTCCTGTTGCTGAATATGTCTCAGCTTCGAGTACGCCGAAATAAATATTTGCTTGCTGATATCAAAAGGATCATTTTCCCTCAGAGGAGTTTAAGAATATTCTTGATGTACTTGTTTTCAGGAAAGAATATGGTAGCTTGGGCCACACAGTCTACCGAAAACCTACACACACAGACCATAACCCACACTAGCCGGCTGGAGTGGCCGTGCGGTTCTAGGCACTACAGTCTGGAGTCGAGCGACCGCTACGGTCGCAGGTTGGAATCCTGTCTCGGGCATGGATGTGTGTGATGTCCTTAGGTTAGTTAGGTTTAATTAGTTCTAAGTTCTAGGCGACTGATGACCACAGAAGTTAAGTCGCATAGTGCTCAGAGCCAACCGTAACCTACACCGGGATTCGAACGACCACCCGCAACAAAATCGGGGCGTCATAAAAACGTTGGTGGATAGAGCAAGGAACATCTGTGAACCAGGGTTGCTTGACGCAGAATTAAAATAGCTCACCACAACATTCCTCATTGATATTTATCCGTTCGCTGAGGTGAAAAGAGCTGTAGCGTAGAAATCATAGTGATTCTCAAGCGCCGGAGAAATTGAAAGTTTTCCTACCATTCTTTACGGACGTGACTGACCGCATAGGAAAAATCTTGTCATCGCGGTAATTTACACACGCACACGGAAGGTACAAGATCACTTAAAATCGGCCAAGCATGTTAGCCAACCGCTGGAAAAAGCTGGAATTTGTAGGACTCCGCGTAGTTGTGGGGAGGTGTACGTAGGTACTACAAAAAGAATTGTCAAAAAACGACTCGAGGAGCGCAAGGGCACTAGCGGAAGGGGGGAGATTCACAGATCAGCTGTTGCGGAACATGTTGTACAGCCAGGAGAGCCGGCCGAAGTGGCCGTGCGGTTAAAGGCGCTGCAGTCTGGAATCGCAAGACCGCTACGGTCGCAGGTTCGAATCCTGCCTCGGGCATGGATGTTTGTGATGTCCTTAGGTTAGTTAGGTTTAACTAGTTCTAAGTTCTAGGGGACTAATGACCTCAGCAGTTGAGTCCCATAGTGCTCAGAACCATTTGAACCATTTGAACAGCCAGGAGACCACTACATTCATTTTGATCGGACCCAGGCACACAAGCAACCACAAACGTGTACCACGAAAGGCTATACAGAAAAGCCGTAGAGATTGCGAAACACCACAGGAATTTAAGTAGGAAGGAAAAGGGCGTAAAATGAATGAAATTTGGATTCCGGTGCTGAAGAAGATGTGTTTCAGTCTTCCACCATGGAATGATAGTAACAAAGAAAGACGGCAGTCGACAACGGCCAGCCGGCCGCGGTGGCCGAGCGGTTCTAGGCACTTCAGTCCGGAACCAAGCGGCTGCTACGGTCGCAGGTTCGACTCCTGCCTCGTGCATGGATGTGTGTGCTGTCCGTAGGTTAGTTAGGTTTAAGTAGTTCTACGTTTAGGGGACTGGTGACATCAGCTATTAAGTCCCATGGTTCTTAGAGCCTTTTGAACCATTTTCTTTTTTTACAACGGCCAGTTGAGCTCGCGTATTCAAAACGTGTGACGTCACGCCATTGCGTGGAAGCTCGCGGAATTTGCTATTTTGATGTAGTCAGTAGCGAGGCAGGATGTGAATCGGACATTCAACAAAGATACGATCCGCCATGAAAATGTCCTCCGCTGATGGGGACGAAACGTCCTGTTATATAGTGAAATCCCTTTGACTACGGCATAACAGCCCGAAATATTTTACTAACTGTGACAATTGCAGCCGTGAAAGTATATATATATATATATATATATATATATATATATATGTTTCGAATGGTCTACGGCTGAAAGCAAGGGGAAACTACAGCCGTAATTTTTCCCGAGGGCATGCAGCTTTACTGTATGATTAAATGATGATGGCGTCCTCTTGGGTAAAATATTCCGGAGGTAAAATAGGCCCCCATTCGGATCTCCGGGCGGGGACTACTCAAGAGGACGTCGTTATCAGGAGAAAGAAAACTGGTGTTCTACGGATCGGAGCGTGGAATGTCAGATCCTCTAATCGGGCAGGTAGGTTAGAAAATTTAAAAAGGGAAATGCATAGATTAAAGTTAGATATAGTGTGAATTAGTGAAGTTCGGTGGCAGGAGGAACAAGACTTTTGGTCAGGTGAATACAGGGTTATAAATACCAAATCAAATAGGGGTAATGCAGGAGTAGGTTTAATAATGAATAATAAATTGGAGTACGGGTAAGCTACTACAAACAGCATAGTGAACGCATTATTGTGGCCAAGATAGATACGAAGCCAATGCCTACTACAGTAGTACAAGTTTATATGCCAACTAGCTCTGCAGATGATGAAGAAATTGATGAAATGTATGATGAGATAAACGAAATTACACAGGTAGTGAAGGGAGACGAAAATTTAATAGTCATGGGTGACTGGAATTCGAGAGTAGGAAAAGGTAGGGACAGAAAGATAGTAGGTGAATATGGATTGGGGGAGAGAAATGAAAGAGGAAGTCGCCTGGTAGAATTTTGTGCAGAGCATAACTTAATCATAGCTAACACTTGGTTCAAGAATCATAAAAGAAGGTTGTATACATGAAAGAACCCTGGAGATACTAAAAGGTATCAGAGAGATTATATAATGGTAATACAGAGATCTAGGAACCAGGTTATAAATTTTAAGACATTTCCAGGGGCAGATGTGGACTCTGACCACAATCTATTGGTTGTGAACTGTAGATTAAAACTGAAGAAACTACGAAAAGGTGGGAATTTAAGGAGATGGGACCTGGATAAACTGAAAGAACAAGAGGTTGTACAAAGTTTCAGGGAGAGCATAAGGGAACAATTGACAGGAATGGGGGAAAGAAATACAGTAGAAGAGGAATGGGTAGCTTTGAGGGATGAAATAGTGAAGGCAGCAGAAGATCAAATAGGTAAAAAGACGAGGACTGCTAGAAACCCTTGGGTAACAGAAGAAATATTGAATTTAATTGATGAAACGAGAAAATATAAAAATGCAGTAAATGAAGCAGGCAAAAAGGAATACAAACGTCTCAAAAATGATATGGACAGGAAGTGCAAAATGGCTAAGCAGGCATGGCTAGAGGACAAATGTAAGGATGTAGAGGCTTATCTCGGGGTAAGATAGATACTGCCTACAGGGAAATTAAAGAGACCTTTGGAGAAAGGAGAACCACTTGCATGAATATCAAGAGCTTTGATGGAAACACAGTTCTAAGCAAAGAAGGGAAAGCAGAAAGGTGGAAGGAGTATATAGAGGGTCTATACAAGGGCGATGTACTTTTGGACAATATTATGGAAATGGAAGAGGATGTAGATGAAGATGAAATGGGAGATATACCACTGCGTGAAGAGTTTGACAGAGCACTGAAAGACCTGAGTCGAAACAAGGCCCCCGGAGTAGACAACATTCCATTAGAACTACTGACAGCCTTGAGAGAGCCAGTCCTGACAAAACTCTACCATCTGGTGAGCAAGATGTATGAGACAGGCGAAATACCCTCAGACTTCAAGAAGAATATAATAGTTCCGATCCCAAAGAAAGAAGGTGTTGACAGATGTGAAAATTACCGAACTATCAGTTTAATAAGTCACAGCTGCAAAATACTAACGCGAATTCTTTACAGACGAATGGAAAAACTGATAGAAGCCAACCTCGGGGAAGATCAATTTGGTTTCCGTAGAAATGTTGGAACACGTGAGGAAATACTGACCCTACGACTTATCTTAGAAGAAAGACTAAGGAAAGACAAACCTACGTTTCTAGCATTTGTAGACTTAGAGAAAGCTTTTGACAATGTTGATTGGAATACTCTCTTTCAAATTCTGAAGGTGGCAGGGGTAAAATACAGGGAGCGAAATGCTATTTACAATTTGTACAGAAACTCGATGGCAGTTATAAGAGTCGAGGGGTATGAAAGGGAAGCAGTCGTTTGGAAGGGAGTGAGACAGGGTTGTAGCCTATCCCCGATGTTATTCAATCTGTATATTGGGCAACCCATAATGGAAACAAAATAAAAGTTCGGAGTAGGTATTAAAATCCATGGAGAAGAAATAAAAACTTTGAGGTTCGCCGTTGAAGTTGTAATTCTGTCAGAGACAGCAAAGGACTTGGAAGAGCAGTTGAACGAAATGGACAGTGTCTTGAAAAGAGGGTATAAGATGAACATCAACAAAACCAAAACAAGGATAATGGAATGTAGTCGAATTAAGTCGGGTGATGCTGAGGCAATTAGGTTAGGAAATGAGACACTTAAAGCAGTAAAGGAGTTTTGCTATTTGGGGATCAAAATAACTGATGATGGTCGAAGTAGAGAGGATATAAAATGTAGACAGGCAATGGCAAGGAAAGCGTTTCTGAAGAAGAGAAATTTGTTAACATCGAGTATAGATTTAAATGTCAGGAAGTCGTTTCTGAAAGTATTTGTATGGAGTGTAGCCATGTATGGAAGTGAAACGTGGACGATAAATAGTTTGGACAAGAAGAGAATAGAAGCTTTCGAAATGTGGTGCTACAGAAGAATGCTGAAGATTAGATGGGTAGATCACATAACTAATGAGGAGGTATTGAATAGAATTGGGGAGAAGAGGAGCTTGTGGCACAACTTGACTAGAAGAAGGGATCGGTTGGTAGGACATCGAGGGATCACCAATTTAGTATTGGAGTGCAGCCTGGAGGGTAAAAATCGTAGAGGGAGACCAAGAGATGAATACACTAAGCAGAATCAGAAGGATGTAGGCTGCAGTAGGTACTGGGAGATGAAGAAGCTTGCACAGGATAGAGTGGCATGGAGAGCTGCATCAAACCAGTCTCAGGACTGAAGACCACAACAACAACATGGTCTAATACGTGGTCTCCGAGGGAAAGAGAAACTACATTACCTCGCAAACAAAGTTAAGCACCTACAGGATAGGAAGAAACGGAATGAAACTTGAGAGGGTATGTGATAATATTTAGTGCTTATGAAAACGAGTGAAATTTACGAAGAACTTGGTAGTAAGAGTCCACTTACCAGTACGAGGTTTTACCCCCACTAGTATGGATAGACGCACCGAGCGAGGTGGCGCAGTCGTTAGCACACTGGACTCGCATTCGAGAGGACGACGGTTCAAATCCCAGTCCGACTATCTAGAATCAGGTATTCCATGTTATCTCTAAATCGCTCCAGGCCGATCCCTATATGGTTCTTTTGAAAAGGGCACGACAAATTTCTTTCCCCATTCTCTCGATCTTGAACTCTGTCTCTAATGACCGCCCTGTCGACGTGACGTCCTCCTGGATGCATGTATTGATTCAATTGGGAAAGGTGCCATAAAGCCGTTGTATTCTCTCCTGAGATAATGTGGCCGACAACTGTTGTATCTGCTCATTGATATCATATCCTGTATGCTGGCACTCGGAAGTCCGAGGTGGAGTAACGCTTCTTCTGTCGGGGAAAATAGCTAGGCATCCTGTTGGCCACGGAAGAACTTCTGAATTACGCAGATAGCTAATACAGACATGTATCATGTAGGGACGAGCATTGTTCTGTTGAAAAATGACACCACTATATTGTGTATGACGTACTGCTGTTTCGCTTGAGTTCCTTCAGTCACTACCATCCATGATGGCTCACCACACCGCGAAGCCAGAAGTAACACAACTGTACCTCTCCAAAACATTAGAAGAATGGGCCCTACAGAGGTCGCTGCCATGCTGGCCGGCATGGTCATCCAGTAGTGCAGAAACGCTATTAATC
The DNA here is from genome assembly GCF_023864345.2 of Schistocerca serialis cubense. Classification (NCBI taxonomy): domain Eukaryota; kingdom Metazoa; phylum Arthropoda; class Insecta; order Orthoptera; family Acrididae; genus Schistocerca; species Schistocerca serialis. The sequence goes on along the minus strand of NC_064641.1, from coordinate 613,717,882 downwards.
GCTGAACAAAATGTAACATGGGTCATCAGCAATCCACTCACTTTGACATATAGTCCAACATGGGGCCAGTTTCACAGCCAAATACCCTAAGAATCTGGACACTGAACGTTTCGCCTGGCCATCTAAATGGGGACTCAAAAGAGGCCGCTTAAACTCTGTCAGGCGCTGATAACGCTGTTTGACACGAGTACACGGCACCTCCGTGTCGTTCACAGCGATCACGCAACATCTGACGGTGTTCATCCCCTTTGTATACCCTACTATGTCTGTTAATAATGATGAACACGAACAACAGTGTTGCAGTATGGTAACCATTCTACTTACTCCAGACACTTGCAACTCTAGTCATTTACATATCACCCAATGGTGTGGACGTATACGATTTTTATTTGACGCATGAACATGGCTTTTGGGTGTTTTGTCAGGCAGTGTGTTAATGAGAAACTATATTTTTATTTCAGTTAGTCCCATGACCAATTTAGGCCATTAGAGATAATCTTGAGATCAATAAAAGATTAGTAAATACATTTCAAAGGTTACAGTAAGTTTTTATTGCTTTGATCTCATGCAGGTAGAATGGATTACTAGTTTCGACAGGGCTAAGCAGCTATATTCAGATCCTCTCTGTACAGGTTATGAAATCATGCTGTGCCATAATCCTCAACTTAGGTTTTGTACCTTCGTAACGGACTCATGATGAAAGAGAGTAAAGCATTAAAAAATAAAACTTTGTCCTCATGGCCATACACAGTCATATAAGTGTGGTACATGAAGAAATGCCACATGGGTCTGAGTTGTCTGCCGGCTAAACTATGTAGCTTTGTTTGCAACTTGTTTACGATTTGTCTTTCATTTGTAGATCTGCTCAATTAGTGTGAATTCTGAAGCTTATTACAGGTATCAGTAAACTCTGAGAGCTGAACTGCATTATAGTCCGATTTTAGAGAAAGAAAAGACTTTTCCTCCGGCGGCATTTTAGGTTTAGGTTTAAAAAATTGTGTGCCATCTTAGTTGGGACGCATCGGTACACATATCGCATGAAGAAATTAATTTAAGCTTTTATTTTGTACTGGTCGTCCCTGTAGCCCAGGTTTCCTTTGTTCACATTTTTTAAACAGGTTCGAAAACAATTTTTCTGGTTGGTGGCACTGTTTTGTTAATACAGTTTTTGCTCACTAGATTTTATGGCGACACTAGCGTATTTGTTGCAGCGGTCGCACAGCCGATATTGCTTTGTACGACGCTACACGAAAACAGCAAACAGGAACGCACCGCCTGACAAAACATAGAGTTCGCATTAGTTTGAATGTATCATATGGGCGTATCGGCTGCAGTGGTACGTAACTGTTTTGTCGTAGCTTATAATGATCTAACTTCCCGAAATTCAGTACCGGACACCATCGTATATTTTCCCCATTCATGAGGAGGTCAAGAGCTGACGAAAAATTTGGAAAAGGAAAAGAATGAGTAATTAAGTTCATATTATAATTTTTCTTGCTATTTAATAGCGATTCACGGTATTTTCCATGTATCCATATTCCTACAAATAATTTCTAATTGCCTTCTATGCAGCTCTTCCTGTTACTGTCAAAGCCTATCACACCACCTTTTTTTAAATAAATGAACGTCGACTGCAAATAACGAAATCTAATATCGATAATTTTGTTTGGAAGGAGCTCGATATAGAACTGATCCCTTTGTTGCTCACTCTCCATATGACCGAAATGTGTACGTGGGCTCAAAACATTTTTCTAAGAGCATAATGCGAGCGACAGCTTCACAGACTCTGATGTAACACGCAGTGGATGATGTCTGTACACCAACGCGTAATACATCCCGTTTGGTAGGAACTATCGAAAAAGCTTTTTCATATACCCCGCACCTACGGTAATATTGCACGAAAATACACCATACGCCCTATTAAAAAATTTCATTGTAAATATATGTCACATAGGTGATTCCATGGCTATTACGTGATACCGTCAGTAACTTCCAAAGGAACAAACCGGCAACAAAAACAAGCTCAGAGTTCGACACATTTAACGTTCATAAATTTTGTCACATTACACTCTTAAGTGTAAAGTAGTCTCCCTATTAATTCAAGAAGTTAGTTCTGAAATAGGAACCAAAGTTAAGGCCCGGAGTCTTAGGCAGATGTTTAAGTACGGAAGTTGCAACTGAATCGCAACACTTGAAACGAGCGAACGAGAAAAAATGTCGAAGTTTGTGCAAATTCTTCTAGTACTAAGTCCAATACTGTCAAAGCGGCGAAGAATTAGTGAAGGAAACTGTACCAACGCCGTCTGGCACGGGACGGTGTGCGGTCCCTCGGTAACGTGCGAGTCGAGATGCGACTGCGGTGTAGCGTGTGATGTGGCGAGGTCTTCCGGCCTTTTTCTTTTGTGGTCCTTGCAGAAGTGCTGTCATTTCAGGGCTGTAATTTCAAGTGTCTAGGTGAAAGGATAATTAGCTCTCTATTAACTTGTAAGAAGGGCTACGAGCTTCTTGATTCCTTAAGCCCTACTGGGATGGTGGTGACATTAGATTGTTTTCAGTGGGACAAATCGATGATGGCCTGAGGTACCCTAATGCAATGCGACCTTTCTCAGGCGATGTATCCACGTAATTCAAGTGGCGAGATGAAGTTCAAAGAGTGTCAATATTGCTTATGAGTTTCTGTGTGGATGCTTCGATGGCTCCTGGCACATCCTCGATGCTTACTTCTGGAGCCGGAGCGCGAACCTGGATAATTGGTTCGCGGAATGATATCCCATCTACGAAGGGCTCCAGTCGAAATTCGTGCAAGTAGGATATGGTTTGGCCAGCGCGCGTCGATCGTAGCTGGGCACGTGTTTCGGTGTGCTGACGTGGCCATTGGTGTGGTACCGGCCTCTGTTGGTCCGGCAGTGGGGGACGTCGCTTTGTCTTTCAGCGGCCTCTGGTCTGTCGGTGCGCGGGCCATGGTGCTGCCACACAGTGGGTCAGCACCCTTCAGAATTTGCGCAGAACAGAGAAATAATGGTGCGCGTTCCGACTTCACTGGTCTTGCGTAAATTGCACTGGTGCACACTTGCCCAATGCTACGGTGTCATTGCAGTCTCAAGACGATGTCATACGTGCCGTGACAGTTGACAGTAAACGATGAGTCGGATATTGACACATTTTTCAGGTATTGTTTGTGTAGCCTGTTTGATATATGACAGCGGTCCTACCTAGTTTTCGGGATAAAATAAGATTTGTAGCACTCTAGAAGGTGTCTTCTGTACATTTTTAACCAGTATAATGATGTTTATGGACATTATACGAAATAGTTAGCTGCAAAATTTTCCTCTACGTAGCTCCACTTTTGTAAATGGTTGGTTCTCTTACTACTTTCATGGCATAGTTAATCTGTTCAAATTTATTTGGGAGCACATGTTTGCACGTTTTAAATGGATGGACAGTTTTCTACCATGCAGCAGTCCACCATAGTAAAAATTATTGCAGTTATGTCGTAAATTATTATCTGCATAAAAAATGTCGTTAAGGTTTTCTGTAGAATTCATGGGGACTCATTCGGAATTCTGGTCCTTTTTTTGTTCTTTTTGGATGTTGGCGAATATTTTCTTTACGAGATTAGAATTTCATCGAGCAACTTTTTCGTGAAATTCTGCAGAAATTTTCAAATTTTGTACAGAGACCTAGACCTATAAGATATCTATCAAGAACTCTGGAAAGAAGTGTATGTTTCTTGAGGGTCGCATGCCAGTTTCTCCGGATACTGAATATTCTGCAGTAATATCTGATGCCGACATTAGTCTACGTAGTTTTGATACACAAATATGCCGTAATCGAAGCTTTTCCGTTGCCGATTGGTCGGCTGTCTGAAGATGCGCAGGAGACTCGCAATAAGGATACGCGGAGTTACCGAGAAGATTTTGCACGCAGATATTCCCGTGAGAAAACGATGCATGTCATATTACATCAGCTTCTGTCGTCTTCGTATCAATCCATGTATCGATTCCAGAAAATGACAACTGAAAGAGACCAACATATGTCACCAGAGGTAAAATATCTGCTTTCCGAACTATCTCGATTGAACGAACTGACAGCGACCCTTCTGAAAGCAATAGCGACACATACGACGAATGTGACTATGATTTCGACTGAAAAATGCAAAGTACCGAATAAACACCGGCAATTTCTACATCTAATTCGTTATTAGCGACCTCACAATAAATCTGAAGTTTTTACACGAATCTGCTAAATTTATAATTTTAGTCTCGCCAAATGGGATAAGCCATTTTGAATTTTGTAATTCCGACATCGCATTCATAATCAGCGACCAAAAGAATCTAAGAACAACAACGATTGGTTTTCATGACGTGACATATGTTGTGCGGGTAGCTGTTGGCGCCTGCTATTCGCGTTGTCACAGCGCTTGTCACTCACAATGTTGGTGTAACAAATCTCTCAGATAACGATCACTAACTGAAACGCGGTAAACTCGGAAGCTTAGAACAAACGAGCTGTAAATATTTGGTAATGAAATCCACGAAGCCTCATAATCGAGAGCACATAAATTGCTCTGTCTCTTGATTGGCATAGCGTGTATCAGGATTATTTAAGAGGCTGGCGATTATTTTGGAGTTGCGCTATCGCAGTAAATTGCAGAATAGATACATTGATTATTTGACTATTCCCACTGTCCTCAGTTACACCTAAAACCTGTTAGGAGCACAAAGAGAAGTTCATATAATTGTGTGTAGAGAAGTAGTAGTCATCGTATTACCTCGTCGAAACCTTGTTAAACGAAATTTCCACTGAATTAATGTGCCGTAGTGCTAAGACATTGGTATTGCTTTCTGAAGCACAGGTTCTAAGTTCCCTCTCTAACAAGTGAGCAGACAGATTAGGTTTCTGTAGTTTACCTACATCGTTTAAAGCAAAACATAAAAAGCATCATCTGATTTCATTCCCTTATCTTTCCACGGTTTGCGTTTGTGTTCTATCTTTAATGATTTTGTCAACGAACTTAAGCTACCTTAATTTACAAAGTATTTCGAATTCATCTACTTTTGCTTATAGAGGATTTCCTTAGAGGAATAGCAATATTCAGCGATATGACAGGAATTGTAATTCCCAGCAAAAACTGTCTGGTAAGCATGGGCTCTGAAACGCATACGTTGAGAGCAATTATCACCTCATCTTGAATGCTGTGAAACAAACCCCTTCTTCTGCAAACACTTTGCTTTCCACACTTTGAGAAGTGGTGCCTGCCTTAAGAGGTATGAGCACGTTTTCGTCTTCTCTTCTGAACAGATGCTCATAGTTCTTAACGTGTGTATTATTGAGACCATGTTTCCTAAACAATTTTTCTTGGTTTGGTCCATGTTATCTGTTTTGGTCTATATAACCTTATCAAAATATGCAAAGCAAACAGCATGTAGTTGAACAAATGTGATTCACAGTGTCAAAATTGAAGGAGTACTAATAGCTATTAAGGCATGCATTTTAGAGCCATTGTTTATTAGACATTTCTGCTTCGAATGTTCGTTCCTGCCTCATGCCTGAATAATGACCATTTCTCCTAGGACAACCTGTATACTTATCTAATCAAATGTATCCGGAGAACTCTATGCAAACTAGAATTGACCACTAGATGTCAAGAAAAGTGGACTCGTCATTATAAAAAGGTGCTTGGAGTGTTGTGTTGTCAGTAGAGAAGCACGGACGTCAGAAAGCGGCCGGCCATGAGAGCTCAGTGGCTTCAAACATGGACTGATCATTGGATGTCACATGACTAAAAAACCCACCAGGGTCGTTTCAACCCTTCTAAAATCACCCAAGTCGATTATTGTGATTGGGAAGTGGAAACGTGAATGAGGAATCATAGCTAAACCAAGACCAGGCCGACCTTACGTACTGACGTTTAGGGACTGTCAAGCATTGCGCTAGAGGGCTGTAAATAGTCGCTCGAAAACAACAGAAAGAATCACTCGTGATTCACAAAGTGCTACCAGCAGCCCAGCTAGCGCACTGTCTGCACGCAGTATGTTTAAGCGAACGGGGTGCAATGGTCAGGGAACTCCTCATAAGCCAAAAATCTTTGTAGTGAATGCTAAACGACGCTTGAGGTGGTGTAAAAAGCAACAACATTGAACTGTGTACGACTGGAAACGAGTGATTTGTAGCGATGAATCATTCTGTAACCTACGGAAATCCGACAGAAGAATTTGGCGAATGCCTGAGGAACGTCAGCTGTCATCATGTGTAGTGTCACAGTGAAGTAAAACATAACTAGTGTTGCGGTATGGGTGTGTTTTTCTGGGTTAGGGTGTTGTCCCTCTACTGCGCTCAACAAAACGCCAAATGCCTGAAGACATGAACACATTTTACAGTGTTGTTTACTGAGTGTATTGGAAGAACAGTTCGGAGACTATGTTTGTATCAGTGTGACAGTGCACGCTGTCATAAAGCAGAATCAGTGAGCCAATGATTTGTTGACAACAACGTTTCTGAAGTGGGGTAGCCTCACCAGAGGCGCGATCTGAGCCCAATGGAATACCCTAGGAATAAGTTAGAATATCAACTCCATTCCAGATCCCAGCCCATAACTATCTTTTCTAGCTTTGGGTCCTTAGGAGGAGTGGGCTGCCATTCCTCCACAGACGTTAATTCACTGATTGAAAGTGTCTCCAGCAGAGTTGAAGCCGTCATAAAGGCGACTGGTGGACAATCTCTATATTAACATCCACTAATAAGTGTCCGCATACTTCTGATCGGATTGTTTATTCCCCAAACCCCTGCACAGAATGTGCTGGAAGGTACGTCGTAACAATACTGGAGATTTTGTATCCGATTCTGTCGGAAATTAAGTGAGGCAAAAATGAATGTCAATGTGCATCTGCTCTGGCGCATCTTTCTGTTATCTTACGATCTGTACACGATGTATACCATGTTTGCAGCAGAATTTTCTCTTAATCTTCCTCTGATTATCAGTTCTCTAAATTTATCCAGAAAAGGTCGCCTGTCTTACGATTCTGACTTAACTTCCTGACCACGTCTGTCACACTTTCGTATCAATTACACTAATCTGTTATGATCCTAACAATTCATGCGAACTATGGTTTCGTTGCTAAGCGATAAGGACTCCATACACTGGAACAGTACTCTCCAGTTAATAGAACATTGTTACAAAATTCCAGTATCCTTCTAACAAACATAATTCTTCCACACGTCTTCCCTGCAATAAATTGAAAGCGTTCAACCTTTCCTATCATTTCTTAGTATCACATACAAGTACGATGGACATGCTGTAATTTTCACTATATGTAGTAAAGTTGTTTCGGTTCCTTATGCACGTTATTTTGAATATGTTTGCCAATAAAGACAACTGCTGTTCAGCAATCATGTGGAAATTTTTTTCAAGATTTTCTGTGTTTACTGAGCTTAGTCCGATGGGGCAGGCTGTTTTCCTATAGAAAACATCGTCGTCTATATTCTGTATTCACTGTACCACACACCCGTCTTTCGCGCATCCCCTCCCTTTTCCGAAAAACACACACACACACAAACGCGCTATCGCTTGCTCCAAGCACCACATTGAAAGATTCGGTCTGGATGAAACTGCTGTGGCTGCACGGTGCAATGTCAAGTGGCGTTAATATCTCATTTCGTACACAGCCTCTCTAGCTAGCGATTTTTTTTTAACAACCAGGTTCAGATGTAATGCACAAATTTCCAAGTTCCAATTAACGCTGGTGCTTCACCTCAGTAATGAATTTGCAGTTTCTCCAATTGTACACTGACCGAAATACAAAGTGTTACAGTATGAAGCGCTGATCTGATATTTGTCAGACTTTGTAGAGATGTTCACCACATAACAGGTACTAATCAAACTTGCATCTCATTCATGGCTGTTGTCCTCCGTCAACATCCGTGTAAGGGGCGATCATTTCGAGCACAAATAAAGTCTTTACTTGCTGTAAGTTAGAAGACAACACTCTCAGAATTTCATCTAGAATAATTGCATTCAATGATTTATTCCTTATTTTTCTTCCGCTTGTCCTTACAAATGCTCCCACAAAATATCATTTTCTTACGTTCGCCAGTTTTTCATGGGGGCTCTCTCAAGTAGCGAAAGAACTATAACCGCCTAATATATTATTTTTAGAGGTCGACTTCGGCATGCATCCGGATTCATGGCAAAACTTTATCTAGCAAAATCAGATCGGATTCATTTTGAAAACACATGTATGAAAACTAGGAGTTGGCAACAATGTGACAACGCTCAGAGCATCCGAACGCACAGAGGGAAATTTATCACCTCACACTGCCGTACAAGCCGACGTAGCACACTCAGAAGACTGCTGGAGCATCAAACCCCCATCCACCATGGAATCCTCGTCAGGTTCCCCTCTTACTTTTAGAAGCCTGTTCTGTCGTCATCGTCGTTTATAAACAGGACATCATTTTGTCACATGAAAATAGCCTGTCACATAACAGTGGGATCCGTTACACTAAATGCGTATGTCTACTAATCGTTAATGCACAAAATTAACTGGTCTGTCGCGGTAATGTAGGGCGGCTTCCCGATGAAGTACACAAACGATGAATACGTCGATATGCTTTTGGTGCTGGGTGCATCCGATAACCACGCTGCTGCTGCTGCTGCTCTTGCCTGTGCCGCACAGTACCCTCAAGGGCACCACACAGATGAGAATGTTTTTCCTCACCTGGAGCATCATCTTTGGGAAACCTGATATCTTCATTCAGAAGTAACGGACAGAGTTCTTCCAAGGATTAGACGTACTCCACAGAGCACGCCATTCTGGAAACTGTTCACCAATCGCCTCGGCGATGTACTCATGATACTGTGTAGAGCTACAGGTATCTCAAATATTGGTTTTTGACGTGTTGTACGATGAAGAACTGCATCTATATCATTATTTACTAATTCAACGCCAGCAGCTGGGAGACGGCATTCGACGAGTCCAGTTTTGTGACTGGCTTTTGAGCAAGTAGATGATAACGAACATTTTATAAATAAAGTGATACGGGTTGACGAATCTAGTTGCACACGTTATGGTATTTTCTAACCCTATAACAGCCATTATTGGTCGGAACGCAACCCAAATGTCACCCGTTAACGTGCCTTTCTGGTACGCTTTGGGGTAAACCTTTGACATGAACTGGAATGTATTGACGGACACTTTTGGGCCCGTACCTATTCGTGGACGAGTTGAATGCGCCCCTGTATCGTACGTTTCTTTCCAATAGTAAGCCTCATGCATTAGAATAGGATCCACTTTTTGTTCCTCACCAGCATGATAGTGCAACGCTACACTTTGAAATGAATGTGCGTAGCTATTTAAATGAAGCGTTTCCAGGGAAATGGATTGGTCGAGGAAATCGAGTGATCTGGTCTCCACGATGGCTGGACTTTAATCCTCCAGATTTTTGTTCATTGGGGGGGGGGGGGGGGGGGGGGGGCACATAATAGCTCGCGTACATGCCGCTTCGGCAGTGGCGGTTTCCGGTGTGTTGTGCTGAGACGAGCAATGTGTTGTACAACTTCTCTAAATTGAATGTTGATCGTACTTGTACGCATTGGCTCTGTGAAGATAATACTGCATGTCAAGCGTTCACAACGGAGTTATTGTGTACAGCATAGCGTGCAATATAGTGTACCCTATCAACCGTGCTTTTTGTACTTCACTAGATATAGGTGATGTTACCATATTCAGTATTATTTTCTATTTGCTTTATTTGTGTCATGGACGAAACGATGTGTTCGTTTACATCTGGAAGAAGTTCGTGTTATGTCTTGATGTTTAAATAAACGTGACAGTAACAGAAACAAATACACAAGATACCGGACTGTGGAGGTGTAAAGTGGAGACAATATGTTGCTTTAACTGAAAAAAGAAGTTTGTCGCGAACGTGACTGGAACACCGGCGAGTGTGCGCACCCGTTCCCCAAGGCATTGTCTCGTCTCACTGAGCAAAGGGGACTGTTCCAGCACAGCGCAGAGTTCATTCACGTATTTTGCACCACGCTGCATGCAGTTACAGCGTTGTCACAGCCTCGTTCCTTAAATCGCATTTCTGTTAAACCTATTGGCGGGGCTTAGTTCTGCTAGATACACATTTGTGTTCTGTTTGGATGAGGAATCGTATGCCGACCGCCACATTTTCTTCTCCCTGTACATTATTTTATATTTGTACCAAGCAGTTGACTGTGTGGTTCACTACACCCAAGCAAAGAAAGAAAAGAAGTTCAATAAATTCAGCTTCGCAGCTGGTACTCTAGTACTGTAGACTACATACGCCGATGTCTGGACAGCGTAGCGCACTCTTCGCTCTACCATAGTCGCGGCTGACACGTTATGGTATTGCAGCAGAGTGGCGCTGGTAGGGTGCGGGGCTGTGAGGAGCGGCCTCCCTGCCGGGTGGAAAGTTGTCTCCGCGGCAGTTGGCAGCAGCTGCTCCGCTCAGGGCGCCGATACTTCGCCGGCAACTGTACAAATAACGGCAGACCTCAGATGCCGGGCGAGCGCTCTTCATAACAGCTCGCAGCAGCGGCAGCGGCAGACACGGCCAACTTGCGCCGCCCCGGGCCTCGCGCAGCGCCGTCTGATTGCCGCGTTTACTGCCGCGGTGCGGGAGGTGAGGGCCCTGAATTCCTCCGCCGGAACTTACTGCTGTAGTGTGGCCCTACTGCGCCAACTTGGCCTTACTGCGGCGGAACTTAAAAGCCATTTTACAGGTTTCTTCGTTTCTCTTTCCGCCTCGCTCCCTCCCTCTAGCCAGCACTCTTCTGGCAGCCTGTGCGGGGCAACCAGGTGGTCGACACGTGGAAGTCTACTAGGTAGAAACGAGCTTCGATTAGTAGGCCGACCATCGTAATTGAAATTAGGGGAGATGTCCTTCAATAATTTGTGAAAAATTGCCGATAGTGTACGTCATATGAGAACTTTTATTTCTCGGCGTTGAACCACCCCATCGCGTGTTCTATTTTAAACATCGGAGAGAGAGATGCTAGAATGTTAATTAGGTGATGGTTTAACTTCGCATCGATGACAAGATCCTTTTTGTTTATGGCTTACTGAGTTACGTTTTACTAGTACACACACTTCAGTTGATACAACAAAAGATAACATGATATGAATCAATGCAAGCCGATAAAACCGAATGCAGGATGGTCAGGAGAAGTCTGGAAAGCTTGTAAGGGGGTTAAAGTGGTTGTAGAGTACAGTATGCTCAGAAATAATTCTTTAGAAAATACTTCGATACTTTGCGTCGTTTTCTATTTGATTAGAGAAGTTAGTCAATCACGTCGCTGGCAGCCTACCAGAGTTAGCAGTTGCCAAACGTGTTCTTGCTTTAATCAGCTGAAAAGAAGGGGAAAGCTTTGGACAATTGAGAGCTCGAACCTTGCTACCGTCCAATGTCCAATTTTTGTATCACTCCCTTGTTCGGTCTGAGGAAACAAGCCGTCACTATGCGAGTGGGAATTTGGAACTCCCTCTGCTAAAGGGTGCGCCTGAAGAGCGATCGACGGTAAGTAACTCCTGGGCAGCTTTAACTGCTGGTGGCTCTGTGACGCAACCTGGAGCAGCTCGGTTTCAGCGATCTTGGTGTGGCCACCATCATGAATACATCGCTTCGGAGACGGAGATCGGATAGAGACAGCCTGGTGGACCAGCGACGAGGTGCAAGTCTTGGGGCTCTGTAGGCCGCATGAATTTACGTTACAACCGTTTTAACGAGAAGCGTTAAGATTGCTCGTGAGGACGACTGTGACTAGCTAATGAAGACTTGTGGGCTGTGGGAAAACAAGCAGCGACTGTCGAGTTAAAACCGTTGTGCGTCGGTCGTTTGAGCGAGTGGGCCAGTATGAGCTGCGAGTAGTTGTATTTCAAGATTGTCCATATTTTTTTATGTGTGGCAGCCGTGGCCCCACTTTGTTACTTAGTGGTAACAGAAACGGGATCTGAACCCGGAACTGTAGTTGTGTTGGAATTAAAAATTTAGACTGGTTCATAACTGGACTTCCGCTACCAATAACGGTACGCACCTTGTTGCTTGAATGTTTTGATTGGAGCTGGAGTTCTTTTTAAATAACTGAAAATTTATATAATAATTTTGAATGGGCACCATAGTTCCAGCTCATGTTAACTGAGACTGAAACTTCACCAGCGTGTGATTTAGACTAACTTGTGTTTGTGTCTTGAAATTTCTCATTAATAGTGTCTCTACTCTTTGAACAAGAGGATGGATATACTGTGCGTACTTGTGAGTGGGGCTGGGCCTCACACTTTGAAAGTGTAATTTGTTTCTTTCGATTACGTTTTGGGAAATAAAGATTTTTTGAAAATGTGTGTACGTCTCTCAATCCAGCACCGCCACTCTCCCAAGAATAATTCCGCTACAGAAACTAAAGACGAACACGTTTGGCAACACTGTCTCTGGCAGGCTGCTCGAATTTTCACCCACTGCTACCTGACTGGCTAACTTCAATGCTAACTAAATGAGAAACGGTGCAAAGTATCGAAATTTTTCCTAACAATTATTTCTCAGCACAACCAACCCTCGAACATTCAGACGAGATTTTTAGACTGTCTGTGACCATCATGTACATGTATCTATAGGCAATAATGAAAGCAGAAGAACCGTTAGTATTTAAAAGAAGTAGAGATACCAATTTTCCAGCCAACTAATTTCTGCAGGAATTGCAACCACAAAGTATTTCCAGGCAGCCATGAATATTCTTTTTGGGTAGTCATGCAAAATGTGCTCAAGTATTTCTTGCGATATTCCACAGTCGCATTGGTCATCATCGGTAATCCTTCACTCATGTAGCGTTGCTTTGGTCACGGCGTGGCCACTTGAGAGAGCTCAGTACCTCTCTTGATTGGTCAACACCCGGCAGGTGGATGTTCCGATCTACATTAAATAACTTCTTATGACCATGGAAGGACATGCACTGATTTCTTCAGCCTCCTCTTAGATTAGAGCTTTCTGGGGCGAACTGGCCAGTGTTTACCCAGATCGATTCTCGAGATTTTAATCTGACGCCTGGTAAGTTGTTCGATGTTTCACGAACTGGAATATGTCTGGATCTTTTGAGTTCCATCCATTCATGTGTTCCTGCATGTTGTCGTCGGAGATTTCGGGAGGCATTAATGGCTACAGGTAATGGCTAATGACAGCTGTGATGTTGGTGTGGATTTAAGAGCTCCGGCCACCAACCTCATTGCTCGCCACTAGCCCTTCCGGGCTGTAGTTACATCAGAACAATCGTCCGGGAAAAATCCCGAGGAGAAAGTCAACAGGCAATATATCAGTGCGTTACATATTTCAGTACACTAATCCAGTTCATTCACCAAGTTCGTATTAGAAAACGTGTGAAGTTCATGAAGTCCACGCTACACAAGCAGTTTTATGAATTCTTCCTCTGCGAGTATTCGCTTTCTCTTTGCTGTGGACACGGCAGTAGAGATAACTACTATTTTGATTGCCGAATCATGTGAAGCAGACACGTAGTACATATCATACGTGCAGGTATATTATTCTTCGAAGGCTTCGGCGATAAAAAGTGGTAATGGAGTTCAAATTCCACTTTATGATGAAGCTGTGAAATTGATAAACGGTTCCGAAATGTATGCCAGGAAATAAAAAGGTAAATCTTAAATGTCATTATTTTTGCATCTTTTTTTCCTTCTTTTTAAGTAATATCTGTGTAGTGGCACGTCATTATATGTATGTTTGCGACGTTCAGTTCTCACCTGAAATGTTCTAAGAGGCTCAAACGTCTTACGGTTTCTTAGGCGGTTTTCAGGACAAATAAGCACATATTTTGCAGAACATTATGCAGCGTTTCCTGATTACCATTAATAAAAAAGTAAATAACTGCCACATTTTCTTTTACTTATTTATTTGTGTCTAGAGTTAAAAGTGTTTTTAACGTAATACAATACCTCTCAACGTATTTCAGCTGCCCGTACCGATGTTGTTTTGTGCAACGCACAGTGCTGTATCTGGCTTCAAGGATCACTCTCGAGATTTTTATATTTTCCCGCTCGCTGCGAGCAAACCATTACTCCTAAAGAATAAACGAACAAGACATTTTTGGAGGAAATTTAGTGAAATTAAATATTGTACTGGGATACGTTGTCGCTAGAGGCCTTAGTTCCCGACTTATTTAAGAAAAACTACAAAAGTGACTTTCAATCGCACCCACACTCCCACACTAAGTCCTCACCGATCAGGTTGTCTAGTATGTTGTTTATGACACTCCCCCCTAGCATTGTACAAAAAATTAGCGACTGAACGAATTATTTTCTACATTGGGTCTTTTCTTGTCTTCACTAACTGGATTTATTATGCCACCGGCGGATTCGAGCACTTCCTTTCATAAATTTTATCGAATAGATTTATGAATTTTAGCGGCATAAGATAAACAATTACATACTTGTGTTCGTCAGGCCTTCTGACTGCGAAACTACTGTGCTTGTAACGGTTTGGTTGGGATCGAATTGTCACTATAATTAGTTTTAGTGTAACGTTTACAAAAGACGCTATTCTCTTATTTTTTTTAAATTAAAAATGTTAACGAAGTAGCCGACTGCGCTGGTGTCGTAAAAATCCCAACAACAAGACCAAAATAGGTTGAATATCAGGAACAGCTCGTGTAATCCGAAATTTTTGTGCAGTGGTAGGATGGAGCCCCACAAACAAAGTACTACAATCCAGACTAATGAGTGTAAGTGTGGCGGTGGAGATTCGTTTGAAGATTATTTTGTATAATTTTCTTGGCTAATCGGAAACCGTAGACTCCACAGCGAATATGTATCCTAAATGAAATTTTTTAGCTACATGAAAGTTCTTACAAAACGCCGCAGTTCAGTTTTACTGTATGACTAATAGTTTGCGGTAGCGGTCGAGAGAATATGAAAAACTCACGCGAGGTCTTCGAAGACCCGGTGTAAGTGCTTCAGTGGATTAGAAACCGTAGACTCTCCAGCGAATACGTATCCTAGTAGAAAATTTAGCTACATGGAAGTTCCTACAAAACGTCCCAGTTCAATTTTGCTGTAGGACTAATAGTTTGCATGTAGCGGTCGAGAGAATATGAAAAACTCACGCAAGGTTTTCGAAGACCCGGTATAAGTGCTTCGGTGGATTAGAAATAAGCCATCTTTACAGGTTTATTAAACCTTGACCATGGTTTCGAGGGTTTGAAAACCGTTTTCTTCACACGATATTGTATGTAGAATCATTTTAACTACAGACATTGTAGGAGTCGTTGGCTCTGCCTAGTACATGTCACCCACTTAATCACCAGCTTCAATGATTCTCATAGTGGCTATAGATAATATGATTGTACATACAATATCTTGTGAAGAAGGCGGTTTTAAAACTGTTGAAATCATGGTCAATGTGTAAGAAACCTGTGTTCTGCAAGTCGTTCGCTGTTAGTTCTAACCCACTAAAGTTCTTGCATGCACAGATGCTGGAGAGTAGCTATCTTCAAATCTTGGCTAGGCTTAACAATGCGGGTTGCATAACCCTATATCCTTAAGGGCAGCTAAACCACTCCGTATACTCAAACTGAATGTCGGTGAATTTTTCTCAATTTAATCCGTTCAGTTTTCAAACTGATACGATATTTTTTCTTATATCATCGATTTAAGCGACTAAACAGAACATTTTCCTTAATGACCCTCCATTAAATTTAATTACAATTTGAGAATTTTGGCGTGATGAAATTTCGCTCATTATTAAGATATTAAGATCCCGCCGTTCGGCGCGCCTTCATTATTTCTAGAGGAAGTAAGATAAGAAAGAGCTTAATTTTTTAATTGTTAACATCGTCCAGCACTGCACAGTAGGGGCCAACACTACGCTACCCTCGCTGACTGCTTAACCACTCCGCCACCGAATGAGAACAGCTTCTGTTCCCGAACGTGCTCTGGGAAAGTTACTTAATATACCAGAGAACTGTAAAAGACCGAAGTACAGGAACAGAACGCCATTGATATAACTGACACATTTGATGCGCCTTTAATTATTTCTGAATACTTTTCGTTTATTTAGCAGTGCGAAATACATTATTTCTCATGCTCGAACTATATGATATCTTTAGTTTTTTCTGCTGACTGTAGTCGGGTTTCGTCACAAATTACATAACTTCTGAAGAGCTTTCGTCAGCACCTCTATTTGATTTCACTCTGAAAAGCCAGAATATTAATTTACAGCAAAACGCCTCATAGTAGAGATGAATTGAATATTTGCTTAACATAAAACAATTTAAAAGGTAGACAGACATCAGCACCAGAAGGAAAATAACAATAATAAAGTGTTTAATACTTTTTAGATTTTCGCGTCTCTCTCTCTCTCTCCTATTCCCCCTGTTCGTGTACGTTTTGACGCTGTCCCGCGTCTTTACGCCTGATACACTACTAGTCACTGTCTCGCATCACTCCCCCATCCAATAATACTCTTCTACTCCTTACCATATCTACATTGTCAGTTATCTCGTCACGTGTTATTACGCCGAATTTTCTGTCATTGTCTGGCACAGGGGTGGCCAATCTTTTGGGCAGGAGGGCCAAATTTTTGAGAAGGGATTTCCCCACGGGCAACATTACCAATTTTTGTTTTGTGAACCAATAAAACAAGATATATTAATTTATTTCTTGAAGAAAATGAAATGAATCTGAGGAAAGAATATTTATTATACAATGTAAAGCAATGCAATATTAGTGAGATGTCGAACTTTGTTTGACTGAACTAAGTGAATCAATGTTGATGTCAGCTTAAGTTGTTACTACACGCAAAGCGTTTTTAGATGAACATCCATAATACGCGTTCTCATTTGTGATTTTATGTAATTCATCCCACTAAACAGCTGTTTACACACGTGTTTCCAGTAATGAAATCATTTTTAAAGTGTATTTGTAAAACGCTGGATATTTCTTCTTGTCCAAAAACGTTTATAGGACTCTTCTAAACCAACCTGATTAAATTTAACTGTGCATCACACAGCATTTCCCAGAATTCCATTTGTAAATGTGACAGTAGTGAACTCATGTCTATGGAGAAAGGCGTAGGAAATACAGAAAAAAAGCAGACGACTTTTTTTAACTCTTAAAATCTGTTTTCGAATTCGTATTTAAAGTCAAGCATCAAAGAAGCGTATTTAATCCCTGGCGCCTATGTGACGTCCGATTGCTTCGACAGTGTAGGAAAAATGTGTGAAGTTTTTTATTCTTAACTGTAGTTCCGAGAAACCAAGTTTCACATGAAATGTGGAAATAAAATCACACATGACAATCATCTGATCTTTTCCTTGGAGTCGAGTATTAACATCATTTAGCTATCTAGTTATTTCGACCAAGTACGCAAAAACGGAGAGCCATTCTTTAACTTCTAACTCCGGGAGTCTCTCTGGCTTGGTTTCAAAGAATGGTTGTATTTCTTGCTAGAAATCAAACACACTTTCAGCATTTTCGCACTGGTTAGCTATCTTACTTCTGCATAATACGAAATGTTATAATGCTCAGAATCCAAAGACTTCAGAAATTCTGAGAACTGACGATGATTCAATCCTTTCGTCTTAATAAGGTTCACTGTTTTGACAACTACCTACATGACATGGTCCATTTTCAGGGACTCGGCACATAAATTTCCTTGATGGATTATGCAATGGAAGTTAGCATCAACGTATTGTCGAGTTTGAGGGTCCTGTTTTCAATCAAGTAAATTAAATCTTTGTATTTCCCAGTCACTGCTTTTTTTTTTTTTTTTTGAAAAGAGGTGGAGCCCCTCCACGCCCACACCGGCATGATGGCCAACACAAAAGGTCTACTGCCATCTCTGCATAAGGGTTAGTATTCACTAAAGTGAGGTGTCGCAGGATGTGGGTACTGCGATGTTTGCGTACGTCTGGTTAGGATTAACCATTAATACGCGCTCATCTGGAGATAGATTGGTCGAAATCTGACGAAGGGTAGCGGTTTGAAGGGCAGAGGAAAAAAAGTGCCAAGGCAAGAGCCAAGGGAAAAAAACCTCTGCGAAAGTTAGGTCGGGCGGCAAGAGCAGTAGCGGTTGTCTTGCTGCCTGCGATAGGTTGTGCAAGGATAGGCTTTGTTAGCAGTGGGTATCATGCATGTCGATACCTTGACGTTGTGCGTTTGTGCTGCTCGGCGGCTGGCGCTGGGTGCTGGTACAGAGTCCTCGTTCAGCGTCCTGCAACCTGCAACAGTTATGTTTGTTATCGGTCTTGTGTCCGATAGGTCATATACCGGAGGCACAGTGTGAGGGAGTGTTGGGAGATTGTTCGTGCGTCTGTGGGCGAGCTCGTCGGTGTCCCTGCTGTGGCCTGTTGGTCGGCTCTGATAGCAGCTGGTAGTTGCCAGTCAGTATTGCTGATATGCAGGGGCTTACCGACGTTTGTCGCTGTTTGCGTATGTTAGTTTACCATAGGTGGTTATGCCCTAGCTGGCAGTGTCAGTCACTGCTGGAACACTATCTGTTGTTAGCCCCGATAGTTCGTTAAGTTTTAACAAAAGCGACTTAATGTCGATATAGCTGCTTCCAACAAATCTCGTGACTTCGTAGTATCTTTAAGTTGATACAATGCCTCTAATTCTTCTGTTTTATTAAAATGCGCTTTAACACCTCCGACACACTTGGGTGCTATCCGTCATGTCCATGCATTCATCCAAATCCAGAGAATAAAACACAAACTCAGATGCACTATTTTTTTAAAATTATCTTCAGTGTGTCTTCCAGAGTCGTCCACACGTCTAGTAATAGTTTGACAAGATAAGCTTATTTTTGAGAAATCCTTTTTCTTTTCTGGACACACAATTTGAGCGACGGTCTGTAAGCATTCCTTAACCATTTTGCCATCTGAATGCGGCTTTGATTTTTTCCCCAGCATCAGAGCTACTGCATAACGCGCTTTCATATAGCATTTGGACTCTGAATTCGCCCTTTTATATGTCTGCTGTTGAGCAGAAAGCTTCCTTTTCAAGTCGTTTACTTGATCTTGACGAAATTGTCCCTTGTACTTATCCAACATAACTCCATGTTTAGTCGCGTAATATCGTTTGACGTTATATTCTTTCGGAACCGAGACAGATCCATTACATGTCAGATATATGAATTTTGTTTTACAGACCGCAAAAAAAATTTAAAAAAATGTTTACAGTCCACTTGGCTTGAAAAGTTGTCAACCCCTCTGTAATTCTTCTCTTCTTAGATCCTATTTGTTTAGTGGTTGACGCCATACCAAGTTTATGCCTTGAACTGAAACAGACATTTTTTTACTGTGAGTCGGAATCTGACATCTTTGTCAGTTTTGGTAATCGGAGTTTTGAAATTTTTACGTAGATGGTACATGAAGTTCAGAATAAAATATCAGTTACTTAAGGCAGTTCGATGCAGCTCTCAAAAATTTCCTACAATACCTTCTTCAGAGTTCCCCAAAATCGCTTAACATCGTAAAATAAATTTACTACTGTGATGGGTTACGTGGCTCTGTGGTCGTATGCCCAACTGCCACACGGGTGGCCTTCGATACTCAGTTGTGGTAAACTTTAAAACAAAGGTTCGTGCTCCAATGGCATTTCCTTGAAGCGTGGGGTAAATGAAAATGAAAAAAATTACAATTTCCAATATTTTTCTTTTTTTTAACAAACTTATACGTAAAGGATCGGTGATTAGGGATTTATATCAGCAATGAAAACTGGATTTTTGTGCTTGATATATAACAAGAAATAAGGAGCATTTTTCGTAAAAATGGCAGTTAAATATATGCTAATTAGCATATATTTATATGACGTAGATGTTCTAACTGAACGGAAAAAACTAAAATTATGATCGAAACTAGACTCGAACCAGCAATCCAGCAAATACCAGTCTCGAGCGCTGTTCTTTTTTCCAATGCTTATATATTTCACGCTTCACGGAAGTGCTTTTAGAGCATGCTACAATGTTTAAAAATACATATCATCTATGCAAGTATGCTTAAAACTACAATCCACCTGAGAATTGAACCCTGGACACCCACATGGAAGGCTAGCATCGTATCACAGAACTACACTGCTCGTCGAGTAATCGCTCTTTCATTTGAGTATTATACGAACTTGAGAAACTTCATAGCCTTCTTCTCGAGAATTTTTGAGAGTAGTATTCAACTGCTTTAGGAAACTGACATTTTAGTTCTGAATGTCATGTATCATAAATAGAAAAAATACATATGCTTCACTTAACCTAGCAGCCTTACTCCAAAATTTCGATCTCGATTTCGACCTCTTTTATTATGACTTTCTTAAAGCTATTCTTCATCTGAAATAAATAACATTATTAGTTGCTGTAAATAAAGGAAAATGACAGGTGTTTGCCGGCCGCGGTGGCCGTGCGGTTCTAGGCGCTTCAGTCCGGAACCGCGTGACTGCTACGGTCGCAGGTTCGAATCCTGCCTCGGGCATAGTTGTGTGTGATGTCCTTAGGTTAGTTAGGTTTAAGTAGTTCTAAGTTGTAGGAGACTGATGACCTCAGATGTTAAGTCCCATAGTGCTCAGAGCCATTTGAACCATTTGACAGGTGTTTCACCGGGATGGTCCATTTTCTAGCTTTGTAAGGCGAAATCCTTAAATGTCATCAGTAAAACATCATTATTACAATTAATTATTTATTTATTTGTACTACTAAGATTAAAAGAATTTAGTGATTTTCAAGTCCGATGGGGACGATGACTTCGCTGTTTGGTCCTTTCTCCCAAAACAACAAACCAACCAATCAACCTAAAGAAGGTACTCAGGCAGAAACCACGCTAATTGCGAGTGGTGTACCTACTCACCATAATAGAATACGTAAAATAAATGCAAGCCCACTAAAATTGAAGACACGCATCACAGATTATTTGTAAAAGATAAAACCTGTCTTGCTTAACTGAAGTGATTATAGATGTATTGCGATCGAATGTGCACCATGTATAACTTAATGGTCGATGGTGGTGAGAGTTTGCAGTAAAATTAAATATGGAATGTATTGGCTATGTCCGCAACTCGTCACAATCACGCAGCGCAACAAACGTATCCGGTTGCGCAACCCACACTATTGCTGATTGTTAGTTGCATATCGCCAAGGCGAACTATGTCAAATCAACCACCTTTCAGATGTCTAGTTTCAAAACTTATTTTGTTTGGCTACCAGTTTCGGCGATTTACTTCGCCATTTTCAAGCCTCTGACCAACCTGTGGGAAGATTCCACCTCGGTTCTGATCAAAATAGGCCCAAGCATTCGAATGCTAGTATGTGTAGATTTCTGCTTGCTATAGCGATCACTTCAACTATCATCTGCCGACTGTTAGATAAAGCAGCCTAACAATTGGCATATGATGGTTCAAGTGATCCTGTGGACTTTTTTTTATTTCAAAAGTTGAAAACCCCGTCGAAAGGACAAAGATTGCAACGATAGACGAGATAAAAGAAAATTAGCAGACGGGGCCTCTCGCGATCCAGCAAGAGGCGTACGAAGACTGCTTCCGGAAGCCGCGTTAGGAGCGTTGTATCAACAGTGGAGGAGAGCATTTCGAAAAAGACCATGCATAAAAAGTAAAAGATAAGCGTAGAAACATTTTGTGTACAAAGTTCCAGAATTTTTTGAACAAACCTCGTAGACTACGAACTGAGTTCATTGGCATCTTTGTGTTTAAACCAAACGAGGGGCAATGAAAACGTCTCTCGCAGAAGCTACAAGAGTCGGATTCATTACAAGGGACATCCACATCCCTGCTCCAAGGCTCCACTTTAGCAACGCGTTCGAAAAACACGCGTCTTCGACCTGATTATGATAGCGGTGTAGGCGTGACGTGAGAACACGGGGTTTTGTGGATGGCGTGACCGTCAATCATTACGCGAGCTGTGGCACCTCCTATGGGCATGGCGCACGCAACCGTTTGGAGGTTACTGCAAAACTGCAACCTACGCGTTTATCAGCTTCAGAAGGTAAATTTATAGGACCAACAAATTCCGCACTTCTGGTGAAATCTGTTCCGTAGTTTCTTCATTGAAATGAAAAACAGGTTTTAAATTGGAGTTGTTTACCTTCAGTATCAGCACATCGCACTTTCAAGAATGCCGGACGCTGTAACGCTTGATATATGAGGAAATCTGTGAATACAGCAAGACTGAAATTTCAAAACTGTTTAATGTTGATACGTGACTATTGATAATTACCATCTATGAGGAAAAGTTGGGTATGTCAAGTATCACCAATCTCATGGCATGCATAATCACCTTATTCACCATTTCCGATTTTTTCTTCCATGGTGAAACTGTACAGAGTATACGTCCATATTACTCATATCGCTACCACTGCCGAGACTATTGCTTGAATCCATAAAGCATTACACGAGAGAAAGCAGTATGTTCTTATACTCAAAAATGCTGCACAGTCATTGTTTCGAAGGTATAACTCACAAACGACGGGTTAAGAGAAAACGTTTCGTGGTGAAATACACTCAAGAGCCAAAGAAACTGGTACACCTGCGTAATATCGTGTAGGGCCCCCACGAGCAGGCAGAAGTGCCAGAACACGACGTGGCATGGACTGGACTAATGTCTGAAGTAGTACTGAAGAGAATTGACACCATGAATCTTGCAGGGCTGTCCATAAATCCGTAAGAATACGAGGAAGTGGAGATCTCTTCTAAACAGCACGTTTGCAAAGCATCCCAGATATGCTCATGTCTGGTGAGTTTCGTGGCCAGCAGAGGTGTTCAAACTCATAGAAGTGTACCTGGAGCCACTCGGTAGCAATTCTGGGCGTGTGGGGAGTCACATTGTTCTTCTGGAATTGCCCAAGTCCATCGAAATGCACAATGAACATGAATGGATCCAGGTGATCAGACAGGATGCTTACTCTCGTGTTTCCTATCAGAGTCATATCTAGACGTATCAGGGGTCTCATATCACTCCAATTGCGCACGCCCCACACCATTACAGAGCCTCCACCAGCTTTAACAGACCTCTGCTGACATGCAGGGTCCATGGATTCATCAGGTTGTCTCCATACGTCCATCCGCTCGATACAATTAGAAACAAGACTCGTCCGACCAGGTAACATTTTCTGTTATCAAGGGTACACGAGGCGGCCTTCGGCTCCGAAATCCCATATCGATGGTGTTTCGTTGAATGGTTCGCCCGCTGAACTTTCTGATGGCCGAACATTGAAATGTGCAGTAATTTGCGGAAGGGTTGCACTTCCGTCACGCTGAACGATTCTCTTCAGTCGTCGTTGGTCCCGTTCGTGTAGGATCTTTTTCCGGCCGCAGCGATGTCAGAGATTTGATGTTTTTCCGGATTCCTGATATTCACGGTACACTCGTGAAATGGTCGTGCAGGAAAGTCCTCACTTCACCTTTACCTCCTGTGTCCCATTGCTCGTGCGCCGACTGCAGCACCACGTTCAAACTCAGCTGGATCTTGATAACCTGCCTTTGTAGCAGAAGTAACCGATCTAACAACTGCACCGGACACTTGTTGTCTTATATAGGCGTTGCCGACCGTAGGCCGTATTCTGCCTCTTTACATATCTATGTATTTGAATATGCGTACCTATATCAGTTCTTCGTCGTTTCAGTGTATAATCCTCTGCATACGGCCCGTCGTTGCTCAAACTACGTTATTGCTGCCCTCAAACAGCGTGTAAGTCTTGGTGGTAAAAATCAGTTTTTTTTACACAAGAATACTTATTCTGCTGCATGATATGGAACATGATAACCTCGCGTGCTTATCCTTGAGTGACTCTGCAGCACTGGGGGCTCATGCCACCCACACTGTAGACAACGACTCTGTTTAGGTTCGCCACGTCTTGGAACGCATGAATGTGCGTTTTCGTGAGTCCTCTGACAAAGAAAGAGCCCCCGAATCCATACAGATCATTGCAGACCAATTCTAAATGACTAACAAGTTAGTGAATTTATTACCTAGTTAGGAATTTTTTTCAAGCTTCCGTAATAAACATTGTTATTAAAAATTTCTGGACGAAGGATATCTATTAGGGTCCTGACTTACTGAGAACGATGTTCTGGAATTGAATTTCAGATGTGATCATTTTGTGTGGATTCAATTATTTGCTCAAGATAGTGGCAACTCGAGTGATTCTTAATTCCTCCTGGAGGAGCCGCAGTGACGCAAAGACGACTGCTTTTTGTTGGCTGGAGAAACCTCCGTCGATATAAAAGGTTGTCTGTTCGTTAAATCGCAGCACTCGCAGTGGTTGGTACTAGTCCTGTAGTTTGAGGTCGGAAGCTCGCTGAAGAATGGGCGTTCCACGGCCATGGAACCCCGAAGCACAGACGCTCCAGCCTCTGTTTTGCCACATTATCTATGGACTAACATTTGGTGCCACATGCCTCCAACGCAAACGTGCTCTACTCGTGGCACAAACTGTTTAGTCATATTACAATTTGTTAATTTTTTATCTTCTTAAGGATAAGCTTAACTGTTTTCACTCGTGGTAACATCTTCTCCCATACGGCAAGAACTAACCCGAGGCCCCACCCCCCTCCTCACTCAATTGCTATCTCATAGGTCCATAACTTCAGCTTTCTCCTTCTCTCTCTCTAGATTGTTAGGGTCCCCACATATATTCAGCTCTGCCCATCAACATGCTTAGACCAAAGCTCCGAGCAAGATCTTTAGGGATCGGAAATATGCACAGTTGTTTAATAGCCGGTTAGAAAACTGCAGCGCAAACAAAGAAAGCTTCATCAAAGTCTCAAAATAAGTCACTACCTATCTGACAAACGAAAGCAGAGCGAAACGAAAATGAGCGTAAAGAGAGCAATGAGGGAAGCGCTCAGTGACTTTGAAAGTAAAGTTTCATCAACCGATACAACTAAAATTCGTAAGAGGTTTTGATTTTATGTGAAATCAGTATGCGGTACGAAATAGTATCTTCAGTCACTCAGTCACAGGCACCTAAAAGGAAGACAGTAGAGAAAGCTGAAATAATGAATTCGGTCTCCCGAAAGTGTTTCACCGTGGTAGATCGTAGTACGGCCCGTCCTTTCGATCATTAATGGCAGATATGGCAGATATTGAGATAACCGATCACAGAGCACAAAAGCAACTACAATAGCTTAGTAGAGGAACGCCATCAGGACCAGATGAGACACCTCTAAGGTTCTCCCCTTCTAGCAGCAGTTCATTGTAGTTCGCAAGACCAAGGAAGAGTACCTAGCGACCGCAAAAATAGCAGGTCATTCCAGTTTTCAAGAAGGGCCGTAGGATCCATTGTAAGTAGGCTGTTTAGATTTTTATATTGGTAACGCCACGTAGCGCTCTGTATGATAATCACTAGCTGTGCTGTGCGCAGTCTGTGGCTGGGTGGCATTGTTGTAATATTCACTATTGTAGTGTTGGGCTGTTGGCTGTTAACAGCGCGTAGCGTTGGGCAGTTGGAGGTGAGCCGCCAGCAGTGGTGGATGTGGGGAAGTGAGATGGCGGATTTTTGAGAGCGGATGATCTGCACGTGTGTCCATCAGAAACAGTACATTTGTAAGAATGGATGTCATGAACAGCTATATATATTATGACTTTTGAACACTATTAAGGTAAATACATTGTTTGTTCTCTATGAAAATCTTTCATTTG
The DNA here is from genome assembly GCF_023864345.2 of Schistocerca serialis cubense. Classification (NCBI taxonomy): domain Eukaryota; kingdom Metazoa; phylum Arthropoda; class Insecta; order Orthoptera; family Acrididae; genus Schistocerca; species Schistocerca serialis. Next base: position 613,692,220 of record NC_064641.1, on the reverse strand, counting down.
CTAACCATGCCTATCAGTAGTTAATACCTTCAGTAGCTAGAATCTTTTATTTAGCTGGCAGTAGTGGCGCTCGCTGTATTGCAGTAGTTCGAGTAACGAAGATTTTTGTGAGGTAAGTAATTTGTGAAAGGTATTGGTTAATGTCACTCAGGGTCATTCTTTTGTAGGGATTATTGAAAGTCAGATTGCGTTGCGCTAAAAATATTGTGTATCAGTCTAGTGTTGATCAGAATAGGTAAAGAGCGAAATGTCTGAGTACGTTCTGTTTTGCTCAGCTGTTTGAAAATCAAATAATGTAAGAGGTTTATCAGCACAGTTATTCAATAAATTTTCTAAGGGGGCGTTTCACCATGTCTATAATTGTAGGCGTATATCGTTGACAACATAGATTCCGCAAACAAAGATCTTGTGAAACTCACGTCACTTCGTTCCTCCATGAGACAAAATTGGTTCAAATGGCTCTGTGCACTATGGGACTTAACTTCAGAGGTCGTCAGTCCCCTAGAACTTAGAACTACTTAAACCAAACTAACTTAAAGACATCACACACATCCATGCCCTAGGCAGGATTCGAACCTGTGACCGTGGCGATCGCGCGGTTTCAGACTGTAGCACCTAGAACCGCTCGGCCACCCCGGCCGGCTCCATGAGACACATAGCACTGTAGATAACGACGCTCAGGTTGATGCCATGTTCCTTGACTTCAGGAAGGCCTTTTTCACAATGCCGGACAGCCAGGTAGTGAAAAAAAAGCGAGCTTATCGTGTATTGGGCCAGATTTGCGAGTACGGTCAAGATTTCCTTGCAGATAGAGCTCAACACGTCGCTCTTAACGGAACAAAATCGATAGATGCAAAAGTAATTTACGGAGTACCCAGGGAAGTGGGAAGGGACTGTTACTGCTTGCATTGTATTTAAATGATATAGTAGAAGGCATCGGACGCTGTTTAAGGCTGTTCGCAGATGATGCGGTTGCCTGTAAGAAAGTAGCAACGCCAGAAGATAATATCGATTTGCAAAATGACCTACCAAAGATTGATGAACTGTACCGTGTTTGGCAGTTGACATGAACGTGAATAAATGTAACACACTGCGCATATAAAACGAAATAATAAGCAACCAGTTTCATAAAAGGAATTTAACTTTTTACCAGTTTTGGGCACTTAGTGGGTGTCTTCAGAAGAAGGATACTAAGTGCCTGAAACATGTAAATAAATTAAATTTATTTCATGCAACTTATTGCTTATTATTTCGTTAAATACGACTACAGTTGATGAGGATGGATTAAACACCGAATATTGCACATAAAAATGGAAACGGAAGCCACTATTGTAAAAGTACATTGTTGTTGAGAAACTGCTGAAAACTATGTCTACATCTCGCGGTTCTAGGCGCTCAGTCCGGAACCGCGCGACTGCTACGGTCGCAGGTTCGAATCCTACCTCGGGCATGGATGTGTGTGATGTCCTTAGGTTAGTTAGGTTTAAGTAGTTCTAAGTTCTAGGGGACTGATGACCACAGATGTTAAGTCCCATAGTGCTCAGAGCCATTTGAACCATTTTGAACTATGTCTACCGTAAAATTTATAGGAGTAACTGTCCACAACGACCTGAAGTGGAATTGGCACCTAAAACAAATAGTAGCAAATACAGATGCCTGGCAGAGATTCATAGGAAGAATCTTAAGGAAATATAACTCATTCACGAAGGAGGTGGTTTATAGGGTGCTTGTTCGACCGCTTCTTGATTACTGTTCATCAAAATGGAGTCCTTACAAGGTATGATAGGAGAGAGAGAGAGAGAGAGAGAAGACCCAACGAAGAGCGGCGCGTTTCGTCACGGAATCATATAGTTGGCGCGAAAGCGTTACAGATGCTGAACGAAGTCCAGTGGCAGATGTTGCTAATGAGATGTTGCTCATCACGGAAAGGTTTACTACTGAAATTTCGACAGAACACTTTCCGCTGTGCGCCTTCCTCAGTCTCCTAATCTGTTTTGACTCTCTGTGAGTAGGGTCGAAGTCAATTGCCATCAACAGTCGATAATGGGTAAGATGTCAGCTCATTTCATAATGGCTTCTGAATTTCTTCTCTAAAGGATAAAACCAGTTTCTGTGGCCTGTCAGTTCTGAGACCTGCTATTAATAACCTACTTCCTGTCGTTTTAAGTAAAGGGCAAGTTACGATATAAATAGATTTGCTATGATCACACAATAATTTCACACCAAATATAAGATTTTCAGTTTGACTGAAAACATATCGCGGGCTCCTGAAACGTATGTATGTTATTATAAATAGATGTTTTAAAGAAGTGTGAGAATAAGCTTATATCCCGTTCCGAAAAGTACATTCGACGCTAGCAAGCTCCTGAAACGTGTATGTGATACTATAAAAATATGTTCTATAGAAATGCGAGAATGAGCTCTTATTTCGTTCCGGAAAGTTTGGATTCGAGGCTCTTGCGCCAGTTGGGATTTTCCTACTGAATAGCTGTTACCTGGAAATTCGTTCTCTGTTGTTAACGCGTTGCCGTTAATGTAGAACGACTAATGGAATATGAATTACCTAGTTCATGACTATGGGTAATCGTGTTATTCAGTACACGCTTTCGTGGAGGACGAGATATGACTGAAACCTGCAAGTAGATGGATAGCGTCATCCCAGACTGTAAGGGAGCTAACAGGCCGTCGGTGGAGACGCTCCGCCGACGGCGCCTGGAACGCTGAGAACGCCAGAGGAGTACCAAATGCAATTAGTGCCCCGTTAGGTTCTGGAGTGCTTTTAGCCCGCGACACAGAGCGTACATCGTCCGAGTAAATCTGCGCTTAAAACTCGCACCTGCCTCGTTAGCAGTCGATGCGCTCGGCTTCAAAAAAGGAAGGTGAGGTGGTGAAGACTGCAAAGGACGGGGACTCGTGCTGCTGCTGTATTCGATGATGGAATACAAAACTTTGAGCTTCCTTACTTTTTCTTCCGCCAAAAGCCGAGATTTACCAAATGTTCAAAATATTACTTCATCCTATAGAATGCAAAATATCCTTTATTTGTACCCCCATCTTTACAGGTCACCTGGGTAAATTTCCACTCGGCTCTCTTTTATTTACAATGCTCATATTATAATATCTATTGTGGACTGATATAATCACATTTTCAGGTATATCTGCTTTACTACTTGCTTGCAAGCTTGAAGGTTGTAAGGTGGCTATAATTTCGCACCTTACAAGCACTTATCTACATACTTTATCGTGATTTGCAACTGGAATTAGGTATGATTTGATAGTTTGTACGTCGCCTATATGAATATTTAAGGAAGACTGACATTGTCACGTACATCTTGTAAATAGTTCAAATGGTTCAAATGGCTCTGAGCACTATGGGACTTAACATCTGAGGTCATCAGTCCACTGGAACTTAGAACTACTTAAACCTAAGTAACCTAAGGACAGCACACACATCCGTGCCTGAGGCAGGATTCGAACCTGCGACCGTAACAGTCGCGCGGTTCCGGACTGAAGCCCCTAGAACCACTCGTCCACCGCGTGCGGCTGTAAATAGTTGTTAACCCTTATTGCATTAATGGTTATGGTGTGTCTTTATTATCAAAACGGGCTAATGAATGTTTGCCTATATTATTAGAAGTTGGAACTCCAGTGGAAATGAAACGGCAGGCGTAACTCGGGCCATGGGTGGTAAAGCCCGCACAGGCGTGTTGGTCCTGCATAACAGAGGAAGTAGCCCCAGCCGGACAGACGGGGCAGCTGAGTTCTGAAGCACAATATAGTGGCGGCTGGCCGGTTTGTAGCTAGGCCGGAAGGATAACCGGAAACTCTGAAAATCTTGGACGCACCAGAGAGGAAAAAGGAAGCGTTACTTATGAAATCACGCAGGCTGGGTTATTTCCGAGGATTTTTACTCTGAGAAGCGTTCCATTGTATGAATTCCTAATTAATGGGGATTGCTATTTCCTCGCAAACTTTCCGCGCTAGCCGACAAAAGACTAAAATATGGTTGGTCGGCGTTCTGAAGAATCTGTAGAGAGGGAGAATATTCCGTGGTTTCGAGCATATGATTCTCCTTCTGCAGTTACGAGGGAGGGGAGCCAAGCTTTGCTGGGAAGCCAGCGGTAGAGAGTAAGAGTCCTCCGTTTTGAGCGCCCGTGTTTGACGGTCGCTCAGTATTATCTTTTGTTGGTACAGATGGACTTTCTGTCTTTCCTCTCATGAGATTTTATAGTTAGAACGGTCAGGCCCTGCACTGTTGCGAACTTATACCATTCTGGACTTCACCTCTGGGTAGGGGGTCGTCGTTGAGTACATAGCGTTCAGTGATTGAGAGCACTTCTTGTGTCTATGCTCACGTTGAGACGTTATCTCAGTTCTGTCCTTGTGACTGAGAATTCGCGTTTTTCTCTGTAGAACACAGAGGGGAGACAATAGTATTAGATTATACTAGTCAGAAGACCGTCTTGTGACGTCCTAGTGTTTGAAAGATTTAATCTTGTGGCTGGAGTTCTTACATCGTCGCAGACGCGTACGAGAACCAACAGTTCGACGTACCGGACACAGTACATACGGTGATATTGCTAATTGCTTTGGATTATTAGAGCTATAAAGTTAAAAGCTGTGATCACGTAAATTTTACTTCCACTGAGGTTGCGCACCACTGTAAATCATCTTTAAAAGTAATGTCTGCTAGTGTTTGGTACGGAGATGATACCACGTTATTTGTATTAGATCGCGTAGTCATAAAAAGGGGCAGATGTGGGCAACTAGTCAGTAATGTTAGTTAGGAAAGTCATTTGTATCTGTTTATGTCCATTGGACATTGATATATAAACATTTGTAATATATAAAATGGGTTTTAATCTACAATAAATGTACATGCAGAAACAACATTTATCGTTTAGTAGTTACTACTTCCGCTAATCATTCATTTATGTTTATGTTGTAATTTATATGTTAAAGAGCAACAAGGAGGAAATAATATCACCATTAAGAGGTCTTAAGATCTGCTTCATGGGGTAGTGAGATAGGGCCAAATCTTCAAAAAAATGGCTCTGAGCACTATGGGACTTAACATCTGTGGTCATCAGTCCCCTAGAACTTAGAACTACTTAAACCTAACTAACCTAAGGACATCACACACATCCATGCCCGAGGCAGGATTCGAACCTGCGACCGTAGCAGTCGCGCGGTTCCGGACTGAGCGCCTAGAACCGCTAGACCACCGCGGCCGGCACCAAATCTTCATTTTTGCGATCAGTTTATCCCGTTGTACACATTCATTTTTACACCCACCTGGAGTAGCATCTTGGAAGGTGTAGACCTGAACGCACGAACAATTTTCGTAAGTTTTTCGCTCGTCTGTCCGCTAGTGGAAATCAATATTAAGGTACAGTTCCTACTAAAGTAATAGTACATTGTCTGAAGCATACATGTCTACAATTTATCATGAAAGCACTAGGTACATATAAGACATAAACAGCCATAAACAACCTTTCACAACACTAGTAACAAAAAAAGGCGTTTCCATTTCCTGGATGTAAATTGGTATAAAGGAACTCACTGCACTATTGTGTTGTCCCATGGATGTAATTTTGTCCAACCTCCGTTCTTCCTAATTACCTAAAAACTTCTATTTGCTGTCTATTTTGTTAGACTTCATAGTTATTGCAGTGAAACATTCGCCCATCTTTTTATATCGGTCTTTTCAGTTCACATAGGCCTCAAATTGCCTCCCACTACGATAAACAGGCCTTGCAAGTATTTGTCAAAGGTTTTCCACAGTGGTTCAAATCCGGGATGCATGCATTCCACAGCAAGACATCAATATATTTATCTTCGAACTACTTTTTGGTTGTAGCAGAAACATGCACAAATGCATTATCTTGTTATGACATTAAACCTCCGTCCCTTAGGTTCTCATGCATTGCAATCAGTTCTCTCTCTGGCACCTCAGTGTACACGTTAAAGTTCATTCTAGTGTTCAGCTTAGTAATGCGGGATTTCCCTTCACCGTAGAAGCCTGCTCATATCATATCATTTCCACCATCATCAAGTTCTGCTCATACTTACCTGGTGCTCTGTTCTCGGACCATGCCAATAACGTTGAAATGCATCTGGCATATCTAAATTAAACTACTTCTCATCATTCTAAGAACACTTCATCCCACTCTGAAGTCCAGGACGTATGTTTCCCAGCGAACTGCGGCCTAGCCTGTTTATGTTTCTATAACAGCATAGAACGCTTGGTTTGTCGTACACCTCTGGCAGTTACCGGCAACTGTAGATCAAGAACAAGTTGAGAAGGATAAGGATTTGTGGCCCTTGCTTTGTGCAAAAGTAGCCATTTAGATGCCTCAGATAATTTTATACGTTGCCCATATTTTCTGAACTGCCCATATCTTGTTCCCAATGTATTATTTTCTTTACATCACTGTTTTTCGCACAGTTTTATCACAATCGCCGTTTATAGATACAACACGCACTGTCACCGATGGTATCTGTTCCTGCAGTAAAGGCTCGTACGAACAAACTAACAACGCACAGAGCCGATTGCCTTTACAGCGATTTCCACCCTCTGCCACCTAAATCGTTGATGTCTTGCTAAATACTGTACTACTGACATCAAATGCGATAGCCAGTGACTGCCATTGTCGGTATACTGGATCTCACACTATTGTACATACTCTGTGCACAACTGTTCCAACCGACAATGTTAATTTTGCTAAAGAGATATCCATGCCATCGTAATGAATTCCAGTACTCTGCTATCATACATTACTTCAAGGTAGTTTCAGTTCGTTACTTAGTTTACAAACTTAAAAATGTACTGAAATGATTTTATGGCATTATTGGCCGTAACACCCATTTGGGATTTTTCGGCCACTAAGTGCAAAGTCTCTCTATGTGATGCCACTTCACAACTTGCTCGTCGATTGTGATGAAATAGTGACATACAGACCAACCAGGCCACCAGCAGATAAAATCTCCCACCCGCCCGGGGATTGAAACTAGGTCAGCCTGGTATAAAGGCAGCAACACTAACCGCTAGACCACCAGCGGCAGCCTTATGTTAACTGCGGGATATTAGCAGAATACGATTATCATATCGAAAGTGAAGTGATTTCTAATTATTATTACGTTCCAACCAGGGGTTAAGTTTGAAATAAAAATGTTTATTAATCGAAAACACACGCATAAATAATCTGAAGATGCAACCAGCAAACAACAGTTCAGTTACTACTCTATTACAAATTCACGGAATTTTTAGCAAAGAGAGCTCACGGCAATCGTATGTTTGTAAATATTTTTATTTTTATACTAAATGAAGTTCGGAACGCATACATCAGTCACTCAGAGCAACTGAAAAAATTCTGGAGAAAGTCGAGTAGAACTTAATCCGAGCGACTTCAGTATCCTAAAGTGAGATCGAACTTTCGACAAGCAGCATAGCGCTTTGGTGAAGTATGTTCGCTACGTCCTCGACCTCGGCTCGATCCCCGGCTATGATGATCTTTTGAACAAACATGCATTTTCTATGCTCGTTTCCATGAAGACTAAAATCCATAAACGTGGCAAAAATTTAATTTCCTGTGTATTTATTAACTGAAACAAAAATTAATCTTTTGCAAAAGATCGGTGAGTAAGAATATCTGCAATGAAACTGGATTTTCATGAATGATATGTAATTATAAATAAGAAGACTCCATTTTTCACAAAAATGGCAATGGGTATGTGGTTTTATTCAAATTGGACTGAAGGAATGCTCGTAGAACATTCACTTTTGTTTAAAAATTTGCGTCGGCTAGAAACCGGACCCAGCTCTTCCACCTGACACAGGAACACACTACCACAGAGTGACACTGCCTGTCGAAAAATCGACCATACTTCAATTTATAGTTGAGAGTTGTATCGAAGGTCTTTTCCTAATTGATGTTTGAGCTCCGAATTTCACATAGCATAAAAATAAAAAGTTGCAAAAACCCTATTGCTGCGTTTTCTCCTCTGACAAGTGGGCTCATATGCCTCCCGAAATCAGTCCGACGCGTCTTCACTGTACCCCGACATGCATGCAAGTCCTTTCCTCACTGCGACAAAAACGAGCCCCGTTCCTTTCACTCTTCGCAAACTCAAGTCCCTCTGTGCTGTGCTGGTCAGCATCGTTTCTGCGAGCTCGTTTGTCAATGGCTGCTGCTTCCACTGTTACACCGATGCCAGTCACTATACACAGTGAGCATTAATAAAACCGACAAACTGCAGGGACGGATTCCTGACTGGAAATGAAAATAGTTCCTATGAACATGTGTCCGGAAATGTATCGTTGCCATGGTAGATGGCGCCCACGAATGACAGCTCCGCTGACCACATGCCGTGTGCTCCTTATGTGTTGCAGACTGTGAGACTGACGCAGCTTACTGTAAGCGGCAGAATGGTCGGGAACAAGCCGAGATAGTTCAGCTATAACATATTTACATGTGTAATTCGTTACTGAATCAAGAAAATAAATATTTTTTAAAAATATGTAAGATACATTATTGGTTAAATTTTTAAACTGTAAATGTCGTGTGACTAGGGCCCCCCCTTCGGGTAGACCGTTCACCGGGTGCAAGTCTTTCGATTTGACGCCACTTCGGCGATTTGCGCGTCTTTGGGAGTGAAATGATGATGATTAGGACAACACAACACCCAGTCCCTGTGCGGAGAAAATCTCCGACCCAGCTGGGAATCGAACCCGGGCCTTTAGGACTGACATTCTGTCGCGCTGACCACCCAGCTACCGGGGGCGGACATTTTTAAACGTATCAGCGAGAAAACACCTATAAAACAGTGTCTCTAGTTTTCCCAGTTCTCCACTTGAAATTATCATTCGTTTCATGCTAACATACACGTAAGCTCCATGTAACGTTAACTTTAGAGAAAGTTGCATTTCACTCTGGAAATAGTTGTATTAAGCAGGTGCCTACCTGAGCGTGGAAACCACTAATCTTCTGTTTCCACTGTTGCTCTGATCTCAGCCCCCACGAAAAAAATGTTGCGTCTCACCGGGTATAGGTAAGATCTCTTGCTGAAAGTTCCATGCTAAATTTTCTGACCTGTCACGTTCAAGTATCCTAGAAGATAAAGAGATGCCTAAGCCTTACTTCCATCCTCTAGAAATGAGACGACATCAAAGCTGTTACCGACCAGCCCATCGACACGGAAAAGCTATGAAATGTACATTATTAATATATGTATACACGTCAAACGATCCTTGCCTCCACTTCACTGCAAGAAAACATTTATCCAGATAGTAATCTATAAATGTACCAAACGTTGATTGAAATTTCTCGAGGCGTCTCAGAAACGTGGTTCCATGTCACATTTATCTCACCCCCACTCCACAAAATGGAGTGCTAGAGGTAATGGTGTATGTGAAGTGGTTCTCTTTTCTTTCCCCCATCAGGTGCCTAACCTAACAGCTAGTAACTTTTTCCATGGGGGTACATTAAGGACCTTGTTGACGTACCACCACTGCCAAGAACACTTCAACATCTCAGAGATCGCACCAATGCTACTGTGACAACCACTGATAGAATATTGCTACGTAAGATATGGACCGATCTTGACAACCGCTTGGACGTGTGCCATGTGATAAGAGTGGTACTCATACAACATTTGTAAAGTCCAAATTCAAAGTCAATGAGTTAACGGTTCGATTCATGCAACAGTCATACTTAAACATGTACATCAACATCATTACGGTTCATCCAGTCACCTTCTAGCTATTTATATAGTGTTTCGCTCTCGGACAGCGCGAAAGAGAAACGAACACTTCTGATTTCTCTTATTTTATTATGATGACCATTCTCCCTAAGTAGATGGACACTAAAAAAATATTTTATGCTTCGAGGGGAAAGCTGGTGTTGGCACTTTCATGAGAAAATCCTGTCACAACAAGAAACGTCTTTGTTTTAATGATTGCTACCCCATTTCATGTATCATATCTGTGAAACTCTATTTGTTGATGACACAAAAGGAGCTGCCCTTCGTTGAACTTTCCCGATATCCTATCTGATTTAGATCCCACATCGCACAGCAGTACTCCAGAAGAGGACGGACAAAAATAGTGTTGATAGTCTCTTTACCACACCTGTTGCATTTTCTACGAGTTCTGCCAATAAACCGCAGTCTTTGGTTTGTTTTCTCCACCACATTATCTTCCTAACCGTTCCATTTAAAGTTATTCATAATTGTACCCCCTATTTATCGTGTAACCGAAATTTAAAGGATTTCTTTTAGCGTTCATGTGGATGACTTCACACTTTTCATTATTTAGAGTCAACTGCCGCTTTTCACATGCTACATATATCTTCTCTTAACCATTTTGTGATTGGTTTTGATCATCTGGTGATTTTACAGGACGGTAGATGATAGCAGTCTAAGAGGGCTGCTCAGATTGTCTCCTAAATCATTTATGTAGATCAGGAACAGCAGAGGGCCTACAGCCCTTCCTTGAGAAACGCCATATATTATTTCCACTGTACTCGATGATTTTCCGTCAGTTCTACGAATGTGACCTTTCCGACAGTAAATCGGGAATCCAGTAGCACAATCGAGACGATAGCCCGTATGCACACAATTTGATTGGAGGCAGCTCGTAAGGAACGCTTTAAAAAGTTTTCTGGAAATCGGAAAATATTCGTTTTGACGTCCCCTGTCGATAGCACCCATTATTTCGTGAGAATAAAGAGCTATCTGTGTTTCACAAGAACAGTATTCAGAATCCGTGTTGGTTGTCAATAAATCATTTTGTTCGAGGTGATCCATAGAGTTCGAACACAGTGGATTTTCCAAAATGCTGCTGCAAAATGACGTTAGTGCTATGGGTCTGTAATTCAGCGGATTGCTCCTGTTTCCTTCCTTGGGTGTTGGTGTGACTTGTGCAACTTTCCAGTTCTTATGCAGGAATCTTTCGACGACCGAGCTGTTGTATATGATTGCCAAGTACGAAACTGCTGAATCAACATACTCTGAAAGGAACATGACTAATAAACTGACAGCACCGGAGGCCCATACATGTGATACTTTGCAAAATATAGAGCTTTGGAAACGAATGAATCATTTACAGTAGCCCCGTATTTTCTTTCTGGCGTGTATGTAAAGACAAGATCTCGTCCTTCGCGTGATTTCGACCCCATCTGACCCGAAGACAGGCCGAATCATCCGACTTCCGACTCTGGCTCGATCAGCACGCTCGCGGCTTTCGCTGTTTTCGAAAGTTGGCCCCGGGGTCCACCTGCTCTGTCCCTTTGGCGGCGAACAGCAGCTTTCATCGCCGGCGGAATCGATGAGGGAATCTGCGTGAGGCCGCTGTAACCACCGCCCCAGCCAGCCTCAGGGACTTCGAGACTGGCCCGCCCCGGCCCGACCAGGAAATTAACTATTGATCGCGACGCAGCTCACCTTTGCCGCGTATCGGCAAATATCGCCCTGTTATCTGTTTATAAATTTTACTTTGAGGAGGCGTGCTTTTCGAGTAGCTGGTTTTTGTGAATCGGCAGTACACCTATTGCCCAATATTCCGCTCCAGTTACGGTACATCCGTCGAAAATTCTACGCCTGTTGCGTCAATTCCTTGTCGCGTGACGACTTCCAACTCGCACTCTTTCTGTTCGGTACGGCCTGCATCAGTGAGACTTTCCTTTAATTATTTCGTCATGTGCTGTTGTTTACCTTCATATCATGGATAAACAATATCTGTAATGCAGATATATTGCTTTTCGAGCCCCCATTTGCCGTAGTAGCAACATCAAATAACTTTTCCAAGCTTATTTTTTGACAAATGTTATAATTATCACTTCTTCTTAACTCCAACAAATCGAACACAACAATCCACACAAATAATGAAAACTTCATCGATTCACATTTGCCAGAATCCCTTCCATATTTACAACTAAGCACTACAACTACCCCATGTCGTACTCAGCTACAGGTATTCGTAAAGAACGGTACTGAAAATGCTGTCGGTAATGATTAACTGCTTATACGCCATTTAATAAGTAGTGTAATAGTAAGGAAGTGAAGTATTCATGCATCAAATTGTATATAACATGTGCACCACGTCTTTCGTTTTAAATCTTACAAATATTTTCCTAGCTATTAAAAATTTACAGTCACAAATTTTCTGGACTATTTGTATGGGGCTACGAGGAATAGTTTTGTACTCTTCAGCCCGATTTAAAAATATGATTTATTAAAATTCAATTCCATTTAATTAATTATTTTCTACTTTTTACACTTGTGTATGTAAAATTACAAAAGAGACATGTGGTAAATTTCAAGTTTATTTCAATTTGTTTTCACCTGACTGAACAAATGTATTGCTTCCTCCTCTGTATACCTCGCTAAAAGGCAGTGAAGTTAAAAAATAAAGATTGTAACTCTCGCGGATATTTATTAATTTATTAGCATGGTTATTCCAGCGAATAACTCGTGAGTGGAGCAGGAATAGGGGGAAATGGCAGTGGTACGCAAAGTACCATCCACCAAACACGAGCAATGAAGCGAGTTAATATTGCATTATCGTCTAATGCTGACTTACTTTAAAAATTTCAAGTCTTTACTTCATGGGAAGTTATTGATAATCAGTTGCAAAATTTTTACTGAACAGACAGATAGACAAGTAATCGATATACATCTCTTCTTTCCCATCTTTATACTCAGCCACACCCGTCTACTCGCATACCGCCTGAACAGGCTACAGCACAGCACGCCAACCCTTCTCACCCCCAGCCCTACCTAAGAGACAAACAGGAAAGCGATTTAATACAATGTCATCCAGATCCGAGCTATGGTTAAAATTTCAAGTATTTTGGTCATGCAGAAGTTTGCTTGAAATCAGTTGTAATATCTATACACAACTGTCTGACAGAGCAGAAACCGACCAAATAAGAACATGGTAAGGAAAGGTGTTTAATATAGCAGATATTAAAAAATAATAGTAAAAGTAGACACAGTGGGGGAGGTTGGGAGATGACAGCCGACCAGCGATTTCCTGGCGCTTCTTAAGTAGAACTCATCTAACAGGACGTGCCAGCTGCTCACGATTCTCTCTAACTTCCCACGTAGAACGTTCCTGGCTTTGATTTTTCAAGTAGGCTTTGTGGACTGAAGAAGGCACCGTGGCATGACGTCCTGGTGGTTGGTAGTAGTGTTGAACGACGATTCTGATAAGAACTGTGACACACTTGTGAAAACCAACAGCATATGAGACCTGCTGGCTACAGAAGGCTATACTAATGCTTTTCTGACAAGGGGAGGCCACGAGGTTGGGATCACAGATTTACTTCAGACTTCTTACGCCTTTAACAGGCCATTAAAACAACGTAATATGCAAATAGTAAGGGGCACTACTCTGGCAATTCCGAGAAAATCTTAAGAGAAGTTTTATGCTTCTGTTAGGTGGCTTGTATATCTGTGCGTAGGTGACGGACGTTAGAGATCATGGTAAGTAAATGATCGTCGGCACGGTAGCTCAGCCTGTTCCGTGTGAGAGATGGCTGGTCTCTGTCATAAAAAATCTGGGTGAAGGGATCGACAACGAACGTCAACGGATGCCATGTGACGTCCGCTACGGCCAAATACAACGAACAATAACGAACAAAATGAAAAAAAAGAACAACAAGAAAATATCGTTCGAAATTCGTAAGACCAATTGTACGATGCGACGATTCGACTCATGCTCAAACTTAATTATTTGGTTCAAATGGCTCTGAGCACTATGGGACATAGCATCTGAGGTCATCAGTCTCCTAGAACTTAGAACTACTTAAACCAAACTAACCCAAGGGCATCACACACATCCATGCCCAAGGCAGGATTCGAACCTGCGACCGTAACGGTCGCGCGGTTCCGCACTGAAGCGCCTAGAACCGCTCGACCACATCGGCCGGAAAACTTAATTATTAACCCACTTTTTCTTTACTGGTCATATTATGCAATTTATACAACATTTGAGAGGTAATGTATTGAAAATAACATGTGTATTCGCGTAAAGTACTTGCATGAAGTTTCAATTTGTGTTTCCATGTCTGTATGACTAATACCATCCTGCACCTTGTGATGTCGTGAGCAAATCCGTCAAGTGATGGTACGTTACTCTTGTAGCCTGGCACATTGTGACTTATTATATTATTGATAGTAAATAATGTCATTCGCATCATTATGTATCGAGGTGTGACTTTGGCTTTTCAGACCTGTCCCTCGTCGCTGGAAATTTAAATACAAATTTAAATGGTTGAACATCATATGAAAATCACTACAACTTCATGAAAATGCACGTGGTTTTTTCCATTATATTACCTCTCCAATGTCATATAAATTAAATAAGGATCCTACCGATGAAAAAAATGTATATTAGAACATAAATAGTCGGTCATTGTGGCCGAGCGGCTCTAGACGCTTCAGTCCGGAACCGCGCTGCTGCTACGGTCGCAGGTTCGAATCCTGCCTCGAGCTTGGACGTGTGTGATGTCCTTAGGTTAGTTAGGTTTAAGTAGTTCTAAGTCCAGGGGACTGATGACCTCAGATGTTAAAGCACTATAGCTATAATGAATACTTCGATTCATAGTACGAACGTATTTACCTTGAAGAAATCGAAGCTAGTGTTGAAAAATCTGCTTTAACTGTGTAGCTGAAATAGGTACTGTGGTATGCAGATACGAATTCTTGCATGGGTCAATAGTAAATCGAAACAGTTACCTTTAAATGTTTCTCGGAAGTAACACGAAGTGACTACCATAAAAAATTCTGTACAGCTACAGCGGAGACAACAAGGCACATTATGAATTAAAAAAGAAAATACCGTAAAATTGAGATCTCCGTCGGAACAGCCCTCAGAAAGCCCAACGGTACCAACCGAATGCCGTGTCATACACAGCAGACAGGGGTAATTGGATGCGGATATGGAGGGGCATGTGGTCAGCACATCGTTATCTTGGCCATTGTCAGTTTTCGAGATGGGAGCCGCTACTTTTCAGTCAACTAGCTCCTCTGCTGGCCTCACAAGGGCTGAGTACACCTCTCTTCCCAGCAACTCTCGGCGGAGTCGGACGGTCACCCATCCAAATGCTAGAAAAGCTCCATGGCGCTTGCGGTGTTTTGGCGGGAAACAATGTCACCATTCCGGTAAGGCCGTTGACTAACGTAAAGTTAAAAGACTGACCAATCTTCCCTGCTCTTAAGTCTATACATAGAAAAAGTGACCGCGGAAATAAAATAACGGTTCAACAGTGAAATTACAATTCAAGGTGAAAGAATATCAAAGATAAGATTTACTGATCAGATTGCTATCCTCTGCGAAAGTGAAGAAAATTTACAAAATCTGCTGAATGGACTGAACAATGTAATGAGTACATAATATTTATGGGATCGAAAGAAATGAGAAGTAGCGGAAATGATAACAACGAGAAACTTAACACCAAAATTGGTGATCACGAGGTTGATGAAGTTAAGGAATCCTACTACCGTGGAAGCAAAATAACCAATGACGGACGTAGAAAGCAGGACATGAAAAGGAGACTGACATAGGCAAAGAGGTCATTCATTGCTAGTATAAAATATAGGTTTTAATTTGTGGGAGAAATTTCTGAGATTGTACGTTCGGAGCATAGCACTGTATGATAGTGAAACATGGACTGTGGGAAAACCGGAACGAAACGGGAAACATTTGAGATGCGGTGCTACAGAAGAATGTTCAAAATCAGGTGGACTGATAAGGAAAGGAAAGAGGAGGATCTTATAAGAATCGTTGAGGAAAGGAAAATATGGAAAATACTGACAAGGAGAAGGGACGTGGTGCCCGCGGGACCATACAAGATAAAAACTGTAGAGGAAGACAGAGAGTGGAATACCTGCAGCTGCAGATAATTGAGGACGTAGGTTACAAGTGCTACACTGAGATGAAAAGGTTGGATTTTGTAACGGGTCACATCAAGCCAGCCAGAAGGCTGGTGACTCAAAAAGACGAAGTATTAGAGTTCCGAAGACAGAGTGGTGTACCTTTCCCAGTACGCAGCGTAGATTAAGAAAATAATTTCCCTCGAAACCTAAGAAAAAATGATAACGAGTAACACGATTGTTGTTGTTGTGGTCTTCAGTCCTGAGACTGGTATGATGCAGCCCTCCATGCTACTCCATCCTGTGCAAGCTTCTTAATCTCCCAGTACGTACTGCAGATTACATCCTTCTGAATCTGCTTAGTGTATTCATCCCTTGGTCTCCCTCTACGATTTTTACCCTCCACGCTACCCTCCAATAGTAAATTCGTGATCCCTTGATACCTCAGAACACGTCCTACCAACCGATCCCGTCTTCTAGTTAAATTGTGCCGCAAACTCCTCCCCAATCCTCTTCAATACCTCCTCATTAGTTATGTGATCTACCCATCTAATCTTCAGAATTCTTCTGTAGCTCCACATTTCGAAAGCTTCTATTCTCTTCTTGTCCAAACTATTTATCGTCCATGTTTCACTTCCATACATGGCTACACTCCATACAAATACTTTCAGAAACGACTTCCTGACATTTAAATCTATACTCGATGCGATGTTGACAAATTTCTCTTCTTCAGTAAAAGCTTTCCTTACCATTGCCAGTCTACATATTATATTCTCTCTACTTCGACCATCATCAGCTATTTTGTTCCCCAAATAGCAAAACTCTTTTACTACTTTAAGTGTTTCATTTCCTAATCTAATTCCCTCAGCACCACCCGACTTAATTCGACTACATTTCATTATCCTCGGTGGTCTAGCAGTTGTAGGCGCGCAGTCCGGAACCGCGCGACTGCTACGGTCGCAGGTTCGAATCCTGCCTCGGGCATGGATGTGTGTGATGTCCTTAGGTTAGTTGGGTTTAAGTAGTTCTAAGTTCTAGGGGACTGCTGACCACAGTAGTTAAGTCCCATAGTACTCAGAGCCATTTGAACCAAGCCATTATTCTCGTTTTGCTTTTGTTGATGTTCGTCTTATATGCTCCCTTCAAGGCACTGTCCATTCCGTTCAACTGCTCTTCCAAGTCCTTTTTAATTCCTACTCCGAATTTTTCTTTTGTTTCCTTTACTGCTTGCTCAATATGCAGATTGAATAACATCGGGGATAAGCTATAAACCTGTCTCACTCCCTTCCCAACAACTGCTTCCCTTTCATGTCCCTCGACTCTTACAACTGCCATTTGGTTTCTGTACAAATCGTAAATAGCCTTTCGCTCCCTGTATTTTATCCCTGCCACCTTCAGAATTTGAAAGAGAGTATTCCAGTCAACACTGTCAAAAGCTTTCTCTAAGTCTACAAATGCTAGAAACGTCGGTTTGCCTTTTCTTAATCTAGCTTCTAAGATAGGTCGATTGGTCAGTATTGCCTCACTTGTTCCGATATTTTTACGGAATCCAAACTGATCTTCCCCGAGGTCAGCTTCTACCAGTTTTTCCATTCGTCTGTAAAGAATTCGCATTAGTATTTTGCAGCCGTGACTTATTAAACTGATAGTTCGGTTATTTTCACAACTGTCAACGCTTGCTTTCTTTGGGATTGGAATTATTATATTCTTCTTGAAGTCTGAGGGTATTTCGTCTGTCTCATACATTTTGCTCATCAGATGGTAGAGTTCTGTGAGGACACGGTAGGAAAATTAAATTCAGAATACTGCACTGCGGCCAGTACCACTGACAAAGCCGAGAAGTAGCAACGCACATTTCCCTTGACCCTACTTGTCTCACGAGTAATCTATTTTACCTACCTTGTTTCCACGAGTAAGGAATAAGTTGAAAGATACTAGGTGCAAATCTGTAACTTATTTAAGAAGGAACTCGGGAGAGTTTATCAGTGATCTCACTCTCTCTTTGAGTTTAAAGTTGGTCGAGAGAGAGAGAGGGAGAAAGTTCTTGCGGCTGCCCCGGCTTCCACGGGCCACAGTTTCCGCAGCAGCGGCAAGGCGCTGTCGAGGCGGCCGCATTGTCGGCGCCGCGGGCGCTGCGGAGTAATAAGGAGCCAGCCGCCCCCAGCCCCAACCCCGGCCCGACCCTGGAGAGGGGAATCTCTTAATTATAAAACTCCCGCCCCTGGCTCCTACAAGGCAGGCCCCGCCGTTTACGACAAATTGGTGTGAAGCGCCGCCCGCACGTCGCATCGCATCGGCTGGCTTCTCTCACAGCGCCCCCGCTGCACTTTCCAGGGGCGCGGGTGTGCCGCACCCTGTCGAGCGCTGCAGTCTCCCGTCGCCCCGGCAACAGCGTGCAAGTACCCGGTGGCGACGCGTCTCCAAGACGTGGTCGGTCCTCACACAACGAGCGCATTTAATCGTTTTTAGTTCTTCACTCTTTATCATTATTTCTGCATTCATTTAGTACCCGTCTAGTCTGCCTGATGTACCATTCTGAATAATAAAACATTGAGTCAATATCTACACCACTGGCCATTAAAATTGCTACACCAAGAAGAAATGCTAATGAAAAACGGGTATTCACTGGACGAATATATTATACCAGAACTGACATGTGACTACATTTTCACGCAGTTTGGGTGCATAGATCCTGAGAAATCAGTACCCAGAACAACCACCTCTGGCCGTAATAACGGCCTTGATACGCCTGGGCATTGAGTCAAACAGAACTTGGACGGGGTGTACAGGTACAGCTGCCCATGCAGCTTCAACACGATTCTACAGTTCGTCAAGAGTAGTGACTGGCGTATTGTGACGAGCCAGTTGCTCGGCCACTATTGACCAGACGTTTTCAGTTGGTGAGAGATCTGGAGAATGTGCTGGCCAGGGCAGCAGTCGAACATTATACAGAAACACCCGTACAGGACCTGAAACATGCGGTCGTGCATTATCCTGCTGAAATGTAGCGTTTCGTAGGGATCGAATGAAGGGTCGTAACACATCTGAAATGTAACGTCCACTGTTCAAAGTGCCATCAATGCGAACAAGAGGTGACCGAGACGTGCAACCAATGGCACCCCATACCATCACGCCGGGTGACACGCCAGTATGGCAATGACGAATACACGCTTCCAATGTGCGTTCACCGCGATGTCGCCAAGCACGGATGCGAGCATCATGATGCTGTAAACAGAACCGGGTTTCATCCGAGAAAATGACGTTTTGCCATTCGTGCACCCAGGTTCGTTGTTGAGTACACCATCGCAGGCGCTCCTGTCTGTGATGCAGCGTCAAGGGTAACCGCAGCCACGGTCTCCGAGTCCATTCTGCTCCGAACTGATCGTGCAGATGATGGTTGTTGTCCTGCAAACGTCCCTATCTGTTGACTCAGGGAACGAGACGTGGCTGCACGACCCATTACAGCCATGCGGATAAGATGCGTGTCATCTCGACTGCTAATGATACGAGGACGTTGGGATCCAGCACGGCGTTCCGTATTACCCTTCTGAACCCACCGATTCCATATTCTGCTAACTGTTATTGGATATCGACCAACGCGAGCAGCCATGTCGCGATACGATAAACCGCAATCGCGATAGGCTACAATCCGACCTTTACAAATTCGGAAACGTGATGGTACGCATTTCTCCTCCTTTCACGAGGCATCTCAACAACTTTTCACCAGGCAACGCCGGTCAACAGCTGTTTATATATGAGAAATCGGTTGGAAACTTTCCTCATGTCAGCACGTTGTAGGTGTCGCCTCCGGCGCCAACCTAGTGTGAATGCTCTGGAAAAGCTAATCATTTCCATATCACAGCATCTTCTTCATGTCGGTTAAATTTTGTGTCCGTAACACGTCATCTTCGTGGTGTAGCAATTTTAATGGCCAGTACTGTACATCTAGATCTGCTTTTACACTGCACAAGTCTCTTTGTGGTCTGCTTCGCTGTGTAGCTTTTTGGCCGGGATTTTAACGCTTCCCGGGGCAACAAACATTTGATTTTCAGTTTTTGGTATAATAACGTACCGAATTTAAAAATATAAAATCTTGTCATAATCTGTTCATTAAGAGGTGCATTCTTACGTTAAAGTACGTTTCTCTAGACGGGACATTCACAACTCTTCATGTTCATCGTCAATGATGGAAACCGTTACATTTGTAAAAGCTATTTATTTCTAAAAACGGAAATGCAGCCGGTTCTCAGGGCCTATCCCATCTTCAGGTGCATCTGCGAAATCAACCATCAATAGTAACGCCAATCCATATTGTCAACATAAGAAAAACTATACAGAACCAACAGAAAATTTTAGAAAAAAAAGGCCTGTACCTACGTTAAAATGTGAGTCCAATAAAACGTGCGTAACCCAGGTTAAAACAGGTGAAAATATGTTGAAATAGTACATCCCTCGTAAAAGACATGAAACAATATATATGCTTCAATCTTAAGCCTGCCAGAAAGCCTCGCGCAAAGGAGAATCTACATAAAAAACTAGGTGCCCCATTGAAAAAGAGGAAAAACCAATAACTGAATCACGAATAAAGTATTCACGGCCAAATATCCCAAATCGCTTTCACAAAACTTACAAATTGTTGTTGGCGGCTGGTTTGATTCAAATTTTTACCGTAAAATGGCGTGAACAGTCCGTTCCTTTATGTTACAGATACCCAGCTTCATTTTGGCTTGTGCTTTGTGCGGGTCTGGTGAGTATTTATGGAACAACTGTGCATCGCAAACTTTACGCAGGGGGTTACATTATGTTTTCACACATGCCCACAAGTGCACAGTCTGTATAACTTCTCGTTTGGGCGTTTCACTATTCGAAAGACCGCTTATTTACTGTCTTACGGATCCATGAGTGACACGCCCCTAAGGCCGGACTGTTGTAAGTTTTGTAATGGGAATTTTTGATGCTTGGCCCATAATACTTTCTATTAAATTTCATTGACGATGGATCTTTCTTCTAATAGGAAACCTTGTCCTTTTATGTAGGTCCCCCCGTACGAGACTTTCTGGCAGGCCTAGAATTAAAGAGGATATCCTGTTTCATCATTTGTACCAGAGACGCACTCTATTAACATATTTGTATCTGTTTAACTTTTATTCTGCATCCTTTATTGGACTCACATTTTAATGTACATGCAAGGATATTTTCAAGAATTTCTGTTAGTTCTGTTCAGCATTCCTTATGTCAACAAAGTCAGTGGGTGTTATTATTGCCTTATAATATTTCAGATGCAGCTGACGATGGGAACGGGTCCTGAAACCGGTTTGTGCTTTAATTTTTAGAAATTCATAATATTTACAAATGTTTCGGATTTCATCATTGGCGAATTCCCTTGAAGCTTTAGCACAGTAAGAGAAATATTACAGTTAGAAACTCTGTATATGTTTTGCAGCAGTGTAATTCAAGACGTTCAAATTTGATTTTATGTACCAATTCTGTGTTCTAAAATGAGAGCACCTCGCGACTTGCAAGGAACTTTACACATAATTTCAAACCTACACGAAACATTTCCTCGCTGACAGCCCCCGCAAAATAAAGAAACGAATAGAGTTTATTGCTTACTACTCGTATATTTTGGCTGTGCAGCAGTAAAACGTCAACATCAGGCATGATATTTTAATTTCTTACTTCCTTGCTACTGACTCTAATACAATTTGCAGGCTGTATCCACGTACAGACCTGAATGTACTTGCAAAAATATAACAATTTACGACACACAATTAGAGAGATATTGACGTCGGAAACATTTAAATGCATGTGAAATTATCACGGAGCACAAACTACTCGGAATATATTCATACGGTGTTTGATAAACAGAGCAGTTAGAAACTTCCAGCAAACTTGAAACATAATTTCAAGTTTTTCTAAACGTTTTCTCGCTTACATGCTTAACGTCAAATATTTAACACACTAACTTATTTGTATAGTAATTAGGAGACTGAAACTGTTTTATATGTGGGAGTGCGATTTACTCGTCTAATAAATGAACCAGTTACGAAACGTGACGCTCTTAGTTACAGCTTCTCTGACACTTTTATGTGTATCTGCACCTGCATCTACATCTACAGTCCCCAATGCGTCCTACAGTGTGTGCCGGATTGTACTTGTGTTACCACTATCTTCAAGGAGCTCCCTGTCACGTTCGCAGATAACGCGTGGGAAGAATAATTCTCAGTAAATTTCCGTATGAGTTCTCGTTGTTAGCGGGATACTGAGGGGCAAGTAATACGTTGCCGTACTCCCAGAAACGTACTTGCTTGGAATTTTAATAATAAATCTGTCCGTGGTGCTGAACGCTTGTCTTGTATCATGTGACACTGGAATATTTAATCTCGGGCTGAAACAACGATCTCATGACGAACAAAGTAGTTCTTTGTTGTATCTTCTATGTTTTATTAAACCATCCTGGTAAGGGTCCCAGATCAGAGCAATACTCAGTAATCGGTAGAACAGGTCTTTTGTAAACTACTTCTTTCTTGGATGAGTTACAGGTCCTTTAGAATCTTCCAATAAATCTCAGTTTGGCATCTGATTTTCATACGGTATTTTTTATGAGGTTATTCAATTTTAGGTCGCAGCATGATACGATACTTAATCATCATAGATTCAATATACCATATTCATTTACCACCATCTTCTGTTTTATGTGTGTTAAATGTAATGTCTTTTACTTATATTGATCTGGAAGCACGATTGGTCACTCAAAATACATCCAGACAATATACCGATGCGGGCCAAGTTAAAGCACACTTACGGGCAAATGTTTGACATACCAAATAGAATTATAACTTTGAGTCCTGCCGATACTATTTTTTAAATGAAGCTATACGTGTTTTTCATTGGCACTCGAAAGACTTTGAATAGGACTGTAACGACGTAACATCAGTGGAACATGATAAGACAGGAACGAGGTAACAGATGTCCCACAAATGTCTGCCCTACCGTATTAAATCTGGGTAAAATCGTAACTCAGGTACGGTTAGCGTGTTCACTATTACAACCGTCACAGCAAGTGCTCATAATGTTTACGTTGAACTATAAAACTATCCCAGGTAGATAGTACTGACCTTTAAATTTCATATGCACTTTGTGTAGCACAGGCCGTGTTATATGGCTTTCTATGTCTTCGGGAGCCATCGGTGTTTGTAGACATCTGGTATTCATTTTCCATACAACTAAAAGTCTACAATCATGTGAGCGTGCAGGATATTCTCTGTTTTGAAAAGGACCGACACAAGGATAGCCTAATGTCCTGTTAAGAAGGTCTGTAGTTACCTAAACACTGTTTTGTTCCTGTCACAGGAATGAATTTCCTAGCCTCTAGTGGGATGTCTTAGAATAACTACGGCAGCATATTGGTTTTAATCTGCAGATACGTATTGTTAGAGCCCCAGAAACAAAACACGAACCAATGGTGCAGTTCTAGAATAGTCCCACCACACACTGCCAGACGAAGATCATTGCTTACTTGGTTGCACAATTCCTTCACCACACCACGCTATCTGAATGTAAGGAGCGGGAAGAGAGACAAACTTTATGAACGCTCGATGTTTACATGCCAGCGCAATCACAATTCATACGACTTAGTTCCACATTTCATATTTCTCAACAAATTATATCACAACGAAAATAAATTTTAGTGTTATTAAATTATTTATAGTCCATTGAAGACATTGCTACATAACCGTGTCTTACTTAGTTTCACAATTAAAAAAGCCTTTCACACGCATATGTTGGTCGAAGTATGTTATTACGTTTACAACCTCATTATGGAAACGTGGAAATTCTGCCTAAGGACAACAATGTGTATCTTCTGGACAGTTTCAGCGTAAAAGTATTTTCCTTTGAAACAAGAATTACCTTTAAGATCAATGAGTTCCATCTCCACGGAAGCGCTTTCAACTGAAACAGCAAACAGCCTCGAAAACAGATGTAAGAACTGGAGTGTACTGAGAAGGTTTAGAGAACAATCCTTGTAATTCGTTCAAGGCCACAATGATTTCTTAAAACCTCTCGTTTTCTTTAACAGCAGTGAGGTTAGGGAACTGGACTGTATTTGAAGAATTTGTCTCGTCTACAATTCGATTTTCTATTTAAATGCATCCCCATCAAATCAGAAATAAGTTATTTCTCACCTTGCTATGCCTTACAGCTGGCAGTATGCAGTCAAATCTACGAGTTCTGTAGTCCATTCAGAATTTTCTAACTTTCGTTCCTATTTTCATTTTTCTTTCATAAATTCAACAATAACGGGTTTTAAGTAGAAAAATCCTTCCAGACGTGCCCCTCGATTCAGCCTCCGTACTTTACAGCTACATGGAGTCTCCACAATCTTCATTCAATTACATCAAAAGCTATTACAGCTGCAAGTGTAATAATACTCATAAATTCGAAAATTTGCTTTTTGTACCACCAATTTCCTCACGTGCTCAGTGTGTGCAAATTTGATGTGCAGAGCAATGAATAACATCTGTCCCTCAAGTTCTGTCTGCATGATGTTGTAATGTCGTTCCAAAGAAAATTTGCAGTGCACATCTATTACACGACTGATAATAGATATTGGGAATTATTATCCTTTTGTCATTCCCGTTTATTTTTAAAGGCTTAGGACGATTGGTCACTAGTGGATCTGTGGACTTCCTTTATGCCATGAGCAAATAGCGAAGTGTAAATAGCGCTGATACCATGATTCTTCCAAACTGAAGAACTTTGTGCCGTACCACAATGTTAAATGAAATGTCTCACTGTAATGAGTGCTTCCTAGAAATACCGATCAAAGCCGAGACAGGTCGAGCCGAGCCTAGGTTGCACGTGTACAGTGCAGCGTGAATGGATACAAAACTCGAATTATTGTGTAGCGTGTTGTAACTGCAAGTGGTGTGCTTACTCTGTTTTGTTGTTAGCAAAACTTTACACGAACTGTTTGGGCAATACTATCTCCCAGTATCAATAAAAAATAAAGTCACTGCAAATTACATTCAGCCCCTTACGCACTGAATCCTCTGGCCCTGTTCAAAACTGATAGGAAATAAATTAAATTGTCTTACGTCTAAAGCAGAAACGGTGGAACGCTGTATATTTTGGTCTCTCATGAAAAAATATGCTAGCTACAGGCTCAGCAGTGTACAATGCTGGCCGTAATACTTTGAATTACACATGAAATAATTTTGGCTGAGAAATGAAAACATTTCAGAAAAATCCAAGCATATGCCCTTGACAGGGACGCAGTACTGATTGTGGTGAATTACGAACACCGATTTTTTTTTTTTTTTTTACCAGAACTATATTGAAAGTTAAGTGTGTCTTTTCAAAACATTTGACAACTGAGTTAGGTCACCAAGATACATCTTTACTAAGTAATTCACGAACATTGAGATTCATACAGCAAGTATTATCTAACCTCACTAAACCAGCATAAATGTAAATCATCAAATCACATATGGCTCTGTTAACACGTCTTAGAAACATTACAAAAATGAGATATCTGAGTAGCCATTTTTGTCAAATCGCGAGTAAGGCAGATGCCAGACTGAGATTCATCGTAAGACTCCTCCGGAAATAGAGTCCATCAATAAGGGAAGTAGCTTATAAGAGATTCGTTCGACGGATACTTGAATATTGCTCTTCAGTATGGGATCCGTGCCGGACAGGCCTGATAGAGGAAAGAGCGAAGATCAAAAGAAGAGCAGCACGTTTGTTCCCGGATTCATTTAATAAGCGCGAATGCGTCAGTGAGATGCGTAGCCAACACCAGTACAAGAGAGGCGATCTGCACCACGTTAATGTCTGCTGTTAACGAACCGATAGCGCACATCCATAGAAAAAATGGAAATGATCGTATGTCGTTAGTGGCCGGAAGTTCCCAGGCGGGAAGTTCGGACGCCAAGTGCAAGTCTTACTGACAAGGAGACGGCATGACCGTGGTGGGATCAGAGATTTGTCCGAAATTTTGTATGGTGAAAGAGGACCTCTAACACCTAACGTGGTTAAAATGTTAGGACGCACTACCCGGAAAATCCCGGGAAAAATCGATCCAAAGTTTCTTAGGTGCCTTATGAGTATAAAATGTTAGTCCATTGCCGAGCCGCCGTCTGTCGTAGATGTTTAGGCCTCGGAGTCTTACGACAGAGGTCTCGGTTTCGATTCCTCCTCTGGCACTTTTTTTCCATCTCTTTCATTTTCTTTTGCTATTCCACCAATTATTTAGAAAGTTTTGCAAACCTACATTATCCTTAACAAATTAGTTACATTATTGAATAAAAATTATTTTCTTTTTGTCCAACAACACAATTCATGGCGGTGGGTTTTCCATTTTTAATTGTAAATTATATGAGGGGAAACATTGGGTTTTTAATCAGAATAACAAAGTCGAATGAGAAACATTTAGTTTTTATACATGTAGTAATTGTAAACAAGAATCGCAGTGGTAATTATCGTAAAAACAAACAAAGCAATAATTTTTGTGACATCTTGCGCAACATATAAAGACGGATATTTTTCAATCACAGGGCGTTTGCGATAAATCTATACAAAAACATGCACCATTAACATTTACGAAAATGTTTTGGGTTTCTGATAATTTTGAGGCAAACCAGGCATATTGAATCATGTCTCGGAATATTGGTGACGATAATTGACGGTGAATTATGGAATGAATTTTTATACATTCTTCCTGGGAATTAATTTCACGATTCTTCTGTAACAATGCGCTGCAATTTTGCAAGCAACAGAAGAACAAAAATGTGCCGCAGGAGGAATCGAACCCAAGACCTCTGGCGAAAGGGTCCGAGCGCTAACCATGTAGGCCAGACGGCGGGTCGGCAATGGACCAACATTTTATACTCATAATGCACCTAAGAAACTTTGGATTGATTTTTCCCAGGATGTTCCGAGTAGTGCGTCCTAATATTTTAACCACTTGAGGTGTTAGGGGTCATCTTTCACCACACAAAATTTCGGAAAAATCCCCGTCCCCTTGTGAGTGCGACGCCACATTATGCGACTTGCGAGTCAACAATTGGGATGAAATGATGTTAAGGACAGTAGAACACCCTGTCCCTAAGGGGAGAAAATCCCCTCCCCCCCCCCCCCCCCCCTCAGCGGGGAATCGAACCTGGGCCCCCGTGCGAGGCATTCGAACGCGTTGACGGTTAAGCTAATGGACGTCCCTAGAAGAGTACAGCAATGTATTATACGCTCCTACGTATGTGTGGCGAAAAGATTTTCAATACAGAATTATATGGATTCGAGCCCATACTGAGGGCTACCAATAATCGTTCTTCCCGCGAGCCATCCGTGACTTGGAAGGGAAAAGGAGGAAGTGACAGAGTATCTTCCTCCACATATCAGTAAGGTGTCTTGCTGAATATAGATGTAGATGTGTAGTCGCCTGTTGTGCCATTACATATACACCATCATATTACACAGCGTTCTTACGAAACAACGATACTCGTGATCACTTCGTCAGTAGTTAATGTGGTAATAAATAAAACTGTCGAAGTTTTGTGAAGAATAATTTACATTTACTCTGCAGAATTACGCAGTAATTTCCAACAGCTGCTACATTTCAGCAGCTCAGTAGTATATGGAGTCCGAAAAGAGCAATAAAATTGGAAATACTGCAAGAATGCAAATTCTTCTTTCCGATTCCGCTTCCCGCGTTCCGGAAAAGAAAATTCCCGTCGGTGGATATGGCGACGGGCAGCGAAAAGCCAGGCAAGCGCACTGCTGCGGCGCAAACCCGTGATTAGTCATTCTCTTTGTTTTGTTACCAAGCAGTTCGCTTTAGTCGAGTCGCTCCCGGGAGCCCGCCGTAATTCTATATGAAGAGGAGGGATGATTGCAGTTGTAATCTAAATGTACAGACGTTTCTACGCAAATAAGACCCTTTGTAATTCCGGGATAATCCTGGCCGCCCGCCGCATTAAATTTTCGACGACGGACTTGCTCCAGCCGACGGACAGGAACAGGGGAAGGGAGGAGTTGGGGTGATGGAAGGGGGTGGAGGGAGAGAGAGAGAGAGAGAGAGAGAGAGAGAGGAGGCAGGTAGAAGCAGGTGAGTGCGAAAGGGCGCGAGGGGGGTTAAACCAGATAGTTCCGTCTCGGTGGACAGGTGAGCCTGGTTCGTAATGGGGCTTGTCTGGGACACCTGCTCGCGGCCGCAAATTTCATCTTAGCCCAAATTCTGTCGTACATCATCGGAGACGCTGCGCAGTATCAGCGCTGAACACTGACATTAAAGTAACAGGAAAATGTGCCTGCAGTAATTACCACAAATCACATTCCTGCCGTTAGATTTTCAAACCGTGTATGTGGAATCTTGGATAAAAGATCACTGGCGAACTTGCAGCGAGTATGGAAAAGAAATTCTTGACTACAGTAGCGATATGATTCACAGGCTAGCGGCACCAATTTTAAGTACTACATACGGTGGTCAGAAACAGTCTGAAAAGCTTGCAAGGATGTTGCAGGGGAGGTTGTGCTGAGAAATAATTGTTATTTATCATTTCCGAAAAATGCATTTGAACAAGTGTCAACTAACTGACCCACAGATGTCTGTGCATCGCCGCATTACAGCTCATGCGAGTGCTTGAATTTTGATTCATAACGACCTGATTGGCAAACATTATTGGTAAATAACTCAGAAACGGCGTAACGTATCGAATATTTTTTATTCAGATTCTTACAGGCTTTTAGACTGTTTCCGACAACCCTGTATAGTGAGCTGCTGTTCAAGAAACATTGTGTACGAATGCCTCTGTAGCTGAGATTGCAAAGGCACGTCTGTGCAGTGGCTCTCGACTAGAAGGTAGCGGATTAGAAATTTTAATCTCTCTTATTTGATTTGTAAGGGGAGAAGAGTTTGTAGTGTTCAGTTCTTGATCACCAGATGTTCACCAATGTTTTAAGTTCTAGAACCTCGCAACTATTTCTCAATGAGGGCATGTGAAACTGTTGATGCTAATCCGTCCGTCATATGAGAACGTTAAGCCATGAAGTCCCGATGGTGGTCTCCGAGAGAATTAAGCTATATACTGGACACAGTTTTTCTTTCTCCCTTACCCATCATCCATAACAACATGAACACAAGTCAACACTACACTGTACAAGCACGTATCACAGTCAGCCACACTGCACATGTATGCAACTGATATTTAATGAAGTCTTTCATTGGACTCTTATGAAACAGAATGTGTAAAACAGAAAAAGTGATCCCAGCTCAGCCATAAAGCGCGATTAAAGTTTAAAATAACTTCTGCCCAATACCAGTCATAAATGGCACGTACAAAATCTAGGGGCACTCAAAAATATTCCCAGATTTGATCACGAATTCAAAAACGTATGACAGAAAAGTCAAGGCAAATGGCTCTGAGCACTATGGGACTCAACATCTGAGGTCATCAGTCCCCTAGAACTACTTAAACCTAACTAACCTGAGGACGGCACACACATCCATGCCCGAGGGAGGATTCGAACCTGCGACCGTAGCGGTCGCAGGGTTCCAGACTGAAGCGCCTAGAACCGCTCGGCCACTCTGGCCGGCCAAAAGTCACGGCACCACATACTAATGATTTCTTGCTGTAGGTTACCTGTTCAAAGCGACATCGGTTGTGAACCATACCAAAATCAAAACTATTTGAGTTTCACACAAAGATATACATTTTCATTCTTAATTCATAACGAGCTAGATTTTTATTTGTACAACACCAAATTTATCCAGCTAATGGCTCGAATGTAAATTTCTCCGTCTTATAAACACATTCACTAGCAGTACGTCGCATCGCTCGGCTTTAAGTATCCTGAGTGATTTGTTGGATATGTTCCAATCTCTGTCATTCCTCACATTTTTTGTCCTGTTCAGCTACTTAAAGTAGCGTGTCCTGCCTTCCCATCTCTTGTTTCAGTCAATATTTACCATGCACTTTTTATCGCCAATTCTGGGGACAAGCTCACTTCGTATCTCAACAGTCCCCAGTATCAGGTTAACAAAAAAACTGATTTCCCTATTAGAAGATAAATCGGTTTATTACTCCTAACATTTGCTTTTCTGCTGTTGGAAAAAGTACATTAATTGTTCTTCGAAGGTTAGAAGGAAGAAGCTGTTAAAAATGTTTTGCTGGTAGGGTCCATATCACACATGACTGCCAGCACTTGTCCTGGGATGGTCAACTATTGATAACCAGCTCATGCGGAACGCCATTAGGAAGACACCGCAGAGACACGTGGCGATATGCGAAGCACGCCTTCCTTAGCTGCAGGCAAAGAGGTTATATCGTGCTTTCGATTACATCTCTAAACATTGCCCGGGTCATTAATTTTCCTTGAACACCATTTCATGGGCAGCTTGTTTTAGCTCGAAAATTAGTAAATGGTGCATTCAAAACAACCAGATTAAAAAAAAAAAAGACTGAATGGGTATTATACGAGGCAAATTTTTGTTTCAAGCTCTAACCGGTCGCGAAATTAAAACCACAGTGAAATTCCGGGCCAACCGGTGTGGCCGTGCGGTTCTAGGCGCTACAGTCTGGAACCGTGTGACCGCTACGTTCGCAGGTTCGAATACTGCCTCGGGCATGGATGTGTGTGATGACCTTAGGTTAGTTAGCTTCAAGTAGTTCTAAGTTCTAGGGACTGATGACCACAGATGTTAAGTCCCATAGTGCTCAGAAGCATTTGAACTATTTGAAATTCCGGTGAAGATTTTCCACAGATGAGTTGAGCAGTGTGTCCTGTTTGCCTGTCTATGGTGTGACGTCGCACTTCTCAGTTCAGAGTGCACAGTGAACAAGTAAAGACGCCTAGAGAAGTAATGTCTCCTGCTAAGTGTGGGGTGCCTGCAGAAAGTTTTCGCCCGATTTCATGCAACCCACATAATGTAATTGTCATCAGTTTCCTTCTTCACAAAATTCTCGTCCACAAACTGCAAGGACAACGAAGTTACTCCCGCAGGGTTTTGGAAGAGAGGTGTTTGATCACCCACCATACAGCACGGACTTGGCTCCGTCTGATTTTCATCTCTTCGGTAACATGAACAGCCGGCTATGAGACAGAAGTTTGGCTTAAACAACGAGCTGCAGACCTGCGTAGAGAAATGACGGAAAGCACAGGCGGCTGCCTTCTATGGCAACGGTATTGGAAGGTTCATACCATGCTAGGATACATGTCTAAGTTGGAGCGGAAAATATGAAGATAAGAAGCTTAAAATTGCAGCTAAATGTTGCAAGCAAATCAATTCTAAGGTTCCGTATCTCGGTTAGTAAAAACTGAAACCTAATAGAATCACTTTGTTGTCCGTCCACCCATCTGCCTGTCTGTCTGTCTGTCTTTCTGTCCGACTGTTAGGACCCGTTTCTCTCCATAAATAGTGAACGTATCAAGCCGAAATTTATGTCACACACTATAGCCTATGGTCTATGGCCTTGGTGATGTAAAATCTTTAAGCACCCAAGTCAATGCAATCGAAAGATACGGCCATTTATGTACCATATTTCGATGCTCTGAAACTCATTCAACAGAAGCTTACCATTGACCTAGGAAAGTGAAATTCGGCAAGAAGCATGGTTTCACAGTACAAGTAAAGGAAAAATCCGAAAATTGTTAGTTTGAAATTATATATCCATGATCCCCTGGTGGTGTAAAAATTAAAGATTTTACATCAGTGCAATCAGAACATACGGCCTTTAGTGTCATATATTTTGATATCTTACTAATATCGACATCGGTAACAAGCAAAAATCGTCGAAATTGTCCATTCCCGGGCTGGATGAGCTGTCTAAAGGGTGAGTCAGGAGGAAAGGTAGATATTATGAGACGTAATAGTATTGGTGGTTCTTAATAAAAAACGTCACTTCAAGTGGTCTTTTCTTCACCGTATCCGACATACAGCTGTTTAAAATTCAAGGGCCTCAGTCGCGCGCACTTTATCACTAGCGGTCATACGCGATTACAGCTTACTCCATTAGATTACTGTTTGTGGAGTTGGTTTACAGCGAAGCCTACAAGTGCAGAATGGACACAAAGGATGGACTTCTTGCTCGTTTATACATGCATGTGCTCAAGTAAAGGACAGTACGAATGAGCTCAGATCGGCAACACAGTAGTTGCCCACAAGGGCAGCAAAATGCGTTGCTTTTGAACATCTTTTGTGAGAAAATGTACACAAGTAAACGAAAAATTAAATAAAAAATGGTTCAAATGGCTCTGAGCGCTATGCGACTTAACTTCTAAGGTTATCAGTCGCCTAGAACTTAGAACTAATTAAACCTAACTAACATGCCCGAGGCAGGGTTCGAACCTGCGACCGTAGCGGTCGCTCGGTTCCAGACTGTGGCGCCTATAACCGCACGGCCATTCCGGCCGGCGAAAATTTAAATCACAATATTTCATTTACTATCACCTGCGTTTGTCCTCTTCCACAGTGTTTTCATTAGTTTCCTCTGAAACAGGACGTATGTTCATATGACGTTTTTTTGTTCAGACTCTCTAATTCTATCACTCGTCAAAGGACGTACCTTTCCTCCTGGCTCACAGTGTATGTACCTACCGAAGTTTGTGCGGAAGTCTCGTAGTGCTAGTACTACTCGCACTTAACCGGATATTTTATGTTCACTGTTGTTTCGATTTCGCTCCAGAATTCTCCTTTCTCCGTTTATTCGGTCCTGATTACTTCAAACTGTAATCAGAACATACTATCCGAAATGATGAAAATGATACTAAGGCCTAGTCTAGAATATCGCAATTTTGTCGTCGTTTGTGCGAGACGAGAGAAATCCCTACTCTGTCAACATTGCGAGCCTAAATCGACAGGCGGATTACAGAAAAGAAAAAAAAAAGAAAACGGTGTAGTTTTACCGCGAACTGACGCAGAGCTGGGATGAAAGACAGGAGGCGTAAAAGAATGAAATGTCGGGCACGGGAAATTACATGCACAAACAGAAAAGCGCAGGCAACGCGCCATAGCAAATCGGGGAAGGCCGCGTAATTAATTCATCAGATCCGTTTTCAACGTTCGCCGAACAGGTTGTGCCCCGATTCGGTGGGCGGGGCCGTTCGAGAGGTGGAACATGGCGCAGAGCCGGGCACGCGTGCCCGAAGCGGGCGGCTGCCGACGTGACAGGCGTGTGTGGCAGCGGACACGCGTTAACACGCCTGCCCACCCTACCCGTTAATGATTTATTCGGCCTGTAAACAGCACTCGGCCGGCTGACGCCGCGGCGCCGGCAGCCGCCGCAATCGAAAACTACCCTGCCGCCCGTACCTGGCGCCGCCGGGTCACTACGCACTCTGTATTTGCCGGGCAGCGCGCGCGCACGCACCCGCACACGAGGGTTTTTCCACCCAGTTACTCCCGCGACAATGGGTGCGACAGAATTTAATAACGAATTCCGTTTGTAACCGGAATTGATTCATCCGCACGAGTTATCGTCGCACGGTAAATACTTGCACTGCTGGTCATTGCCGGAACAGGTGTACACACACGTCCCCGACGATGTGCGTGTGTGTGTGTGCGAATATGTTTGATACAGCCAGCGAGAGTAGAGAGATACCGGCTGGAATTGCGCACTGAAAATCCACAGACCTCACTGTCCGTAAGCAGTCTTGCGTCCTCGAGTGAGATAACCTGTTAAAAGTGACCCGTTGCTTTTGATAAAGGCAGGTCATGCAGTCAGAATCTTATTGTAGTGCGACCACGGCCGTATCGCGCGGGTGGCGAGATACGCCACCGCCAAGCCCGCAATCACAGAAGGGTACCAAAAACCGACCGACAGAAATATCAAGATAGTTGGATAGTGTAATACTTCCTATCTTCTATCAACAACATTATGGCACCAAAGAGGCACTTTCAATGCAAAAAAGACTGAAGAGAAACCTAGACATGTTCATAAGATTTATCGATACTGCAAAATGGTGCATGACATTAGAAATACTGAGAAAAAATAGGATTAGGCTGTAGGGTAATACGCATATATTTAAGAACGATGAAGTAACAATAAGATTAGAAGACCTCAAATCAAGTACCTGAATTGAAAAGGGTGTAGGCAGGTATGCAGTCTTTCGCCCCGACTGTTCAATCTACAAGGTGATTCAGCTGCCGCTACCGACAGATTTCATGCTACCCACAGCAGATTCAAAAACCACGTATAAGATTTTCATATTTGCTCGATAGCTACATGTAGTCCATTAGTCCTGCAACATTCGGTCTGTTCTTTTATGTAGTAAAAGACTAATAATAAATAAATAAATGAAAATTAAGTCTATTAGTGATACAGGAAGCTCTGACTCCGTCGCCGAGGTATCTACATGTTCGACGCCGACCGACACCATTAAATCGGCTGGTATCGTTCCTTCTTCGGTAGGAATGTCAGTGGCATATTGTGGGGGTGGTGGTTAGTGTTTAACGTCCCGTCGGCAACGAGGTCATTAGAGACGAAGCGCAAGCTCGAGTTAGGGAAGGCTTGGGAAGGAAATCGGCCGTGCCCTTTCAAAGGAACCATCCCGGCATTTGCCTGAAACGATTTTAGGGAAATCACGGAAAACCTAAGTCAGGATGGCTGGAGACGGGATTGAACCGTCGTCCTCCAGAATGCTAGTCCAGTGTGCTAACCACCGCGCCACCTCGCTCGGTTCAGAGGCATAGTCACTCCGTTCCACCACTGAGGGCCGCCGTTTCACAGACGCACTGACGGCGCCGTCTTCCACGGTCTGAAGCGCTGAATTGTTGATTTGCTCAACAGGTAGAGTATCATACAGACAGGGAAAGAGTCCCGTTCTGACGTCGCACGGCGCCTCATTTTGTGACGTTTAGGGGAACATTGTTTACGTAATTGGGTCCGAAGACGGGAGAGAGTCGCGCTTGTCAGGCAGAAAGGCTGATGTCTGGACAAACAGAAAGTCGACCAAGAAGTCACGATCGATATCAGCGTCGGCCATAAATGCAGCTGGAGCAACCACCAGAACTGAGGACATGGTGGAAGTCACATCATCAGTCACCTTGTCTATAACCGGTTTAGGAAGGGTTGTAACACTATTCATACTGATCAAGTGATTCCTAGAGCTGCCGGGGAGCCGGTGCAGCGACTTAAGCGCTGTCGAATATCTGACCGGAAGTATCAGACGACGATGGTTGTACTACGCCTCCAGATGGTAGCTGCGTTATCCGTCGCTGCAGACATTCAGATCTGATGTGGACGTCGTACATGATTATGACCCGGCATCAGATGATGGTCAGATAAGACGGAACATGGCTGCGCATATCAATTGTGGTCTGTGCATCCACTCAAGAACAGGGTACGTGCGGAAGTGGGCCTAGCGTTCTGTCTTATCATCATGAACAGCGCCGTAAGGCCGGAAAGCCGCTATTACGTCCTCTGCAAGGTACCTCTAATGGCAGTTAGAACACGCTAATAATTCTAATGCCTAATCCCGCATATTCGACTTTGACCAAGCCTTGACGGAAACGGAGTCCCTGTTTGGTCGCGTTTAAAACGCTCCCGCATACGGCGTCATTGATTACTTTACTCGTAAACGATTGTACTAAGAATCGAGCGGAGAATACCCAGAAGTTACGATGACGTGATCTTCACCTCCTCATGCAGTAAAGTTCTACATCCAAGACTTTCGGTAGTGCGTATCCCGGACAAAAGTTGAAATGTAGTTTCGATTTCCTGAACTTATTTGCTATGATCCCAGGGCGCGAAGCCCGCGCTCAGTATAAGTCGCAATACAAACACGAACTCACACGCTCCGCAGGCGGAAGAAGAAGAAGAAGAAGAAGAAGAAGAAGAAGAAGAAAACTGCAATGGTGCAGCCAAACTAATGTGCTTCGTTGACCCCTCATCTCGTTTAATTATGTTTTATATTTGATAATGAAATCAGCCTAATGTCCTGTTTATTTCACTATGTGTAATAATTGTATGTGATGAAATGTACTCCGTCTGAAACCAAGTAAAATAAAATAAAATAAAAAGAAGAAGAAGAAATTTGGTGCTACAGGAGAATTCCGAAGGTAAGATGAGTAGATGACCTAGCTAACGTTGGGGAGAAAAGAACTTTGTGATATAATTCGAATAACAGAAGAGGTCGTTTGAAAGGACCCATTCTGAGACAGCATGAATCATCAATTTTGTATCGGAGGGAAGTACTGGTGGTAAAAATTATAGATGGAAACCAATGGATGGGTACAGTAAATACAAGGTGTGGCATAGTCACGCAAGAGATTTGCGTCCACTTAGGAATTAAAACGGAGAAACCCTACTGACGTGGAAGCTAAATAATTTTCTTTTATAAATCATTTTATGAATTTTATGAATGTGACACATTCCAAAAAGGTTTTAGAAAGTGTCACATTCACGTGACATCATACTTTCTGTGTGGAGTTCTTCTCCCTGAATTATTTTCTGGTGATTATTGTAATGGAAATGCATCAATAAACCTCTTATATCACTACACAGGTTAGAATAGCATGGTGCATCAAACCAATCTCCAGAATGAAGACTACAATAACTGTTTGGCTCGTCCCAGCGGAGGTTCGAGTCCTCCCTCGGGCATGGGCGTGTGTGTTTGTCCTTAGGATAATTTAGGTTAAGTAGTGTGTAAGCTTAGGGACTGATGACCTTAGCAGTTAAGTCCCATAAGTTTTCATACACACACACACACAAGATTACAATAACAATGTTAACATGAAACAGTGAGTGGACGACATACAACAGCATCTAAGCCTTAAGCTTATACCATAACCATATCCGTAAGAAAAACCTTATTGTGCTGTTAAATATTTCCTGTATCACAATGAGGCGCTAAGAAAGTCTCTTTTGCTCTAGTTACTTACAGTTCTGTACTACTTTTAACAAAAGGCTTTTCCTGCACGATAAACTAAGGTATGTGGCATCTCATGTAATATTACTCCTGCCGTCAAAAGAGCATATATCAGGGATTAAAAAGCGAATTGCACTGTAAGCCAACGTGACAAGTAACAACGTTGAAACAGAAAATTAATATCTAACCCGAACAATTTCCAAAATTTCTGTATGGTAATAAGTTGCTGTAAGAGCTGCAAAGATCGTCAGCGTGCTAATATAATTGTCGCATAGAAATAAATTCTTGACGAACAAAAGACTTATCTTTTTCCGCTGCTTTGCGTCGAGAAAACAAAAGAACTGATTTAGCGCGAAATGAAATACTCTGTGTGGCCGTGGATGCCTTATCTCATTGTGCTCTGCTTCACCATGAATGCGAGGAATGGCAGCTACCCAACAATGGTAACTGAATTAATACCACATTGCCATCCATTCTGGAATCGTTCTGTTACCTTGGGAGCTACTGCACGAATATTCGAATCGAGACCAAGAAGTCGTAAATTCACGTTGGAAGCTGAACAATTACATGTTGGAGCTGCCGATATTCAGAAAAAGAGTCCTCTAACCATTAGTTCCTTCCGTTAAGAACGTTTCAAAATTTAAATTTACGAAAAAGAAAATGGCAACACGCGAAACTGAATAAATCCACGCTAACATCCGATCAACTTCCAGAAAATCTGGCATGGAATGTAGTTATTTAGTAAACAGCTACTGTTACTAGTTTACTGCACATAGAGACGTCAGCTGGTTGCCAATTTCCAGGGACTTCCGCTGTATACCCTTGTAGAAGATGCCCTCCCATCTCTAGCTAATTAACCTACAAGAACCGGATTAAACGTGTATTGATAAATGAGAGAAAAAAATTATTAACAAGAAATTACTGATTGCCAGTAATACCGAAACGACTGCCTGTAGACCTAAGTGTACAGGTAAGCTCTCATATGTTACTCTCATGATCTCGAAGCTAGATTAAGCCGTGTGGTGATTCTAGTAGTTCTTCAGAATTTGCGGTCAGATTCAGTTTATAAAGCCACGAACCATTTGAGCGCTATTCTATGAGAGGTGTTCAACAAGTAACGCGACACATTTTTTTCTCGGCCAATTTCAGTTGAAACAATTCGGAATTTGCTGTGTGGCATTGTAGAGTATTCCCGCTTCGGCCTCAATTGTTTCACGAAGTTCCGAAAAGTGGACACGCTATATGTGTAGCCTCCAAAACGGGTGTGATAACGGAGGTGCTCTCCAAGCAGAGAGCTATTACTGAGTTTCTGTTCACGCAAAACCAGAGCATCACTGATATTCATAGGCGCTTGCAGAATGTCTACGTAGGCTTAGAAATGAACAAAAGCACGGTGAGTCGTTTAGCTAGGCGTCTGTCATCACTGCAAGTTGTGCAAACCGTCCTCCGGAAATTGAAGGAAAGACTTCACCGCGTTAATAACTACGAAAATACAAACTAATTTCTCCTTGTCCATGACGGCTTAAGGCGTCACACAAGTCTGTGCACTCGGGAGGAGCACAAAAAATTTCATTGGACTACTCTTCCTCGTCCACCCTATAGCCAAGACCTCGCACCTTCCCACTTCCGTTTGGCCGAATGAAGGATGCACTCCGCTGGAGTAGTACCGGCACGTAGATGATAACAGGTTATTGATGCACCAAATTGTTGGCTGCGATGCCTGCCAATGGAATGGTACCATAGGCCATCACAGTGAGGTGGCATAAGGCCGTCGCACTAAACGGATATTATATTGAAAAATAGCGTTTATTAGACAAAAGAATGGGAATTAATATGTTGTATTGGAATCCTGAATAAAATCAACCTGCTTTATAGAAGAAAAAGTGTTACGTTACTTATTAGATGCCCCCGTAGAATAGGTTCAGCGAGTTGTAGCAGATTTCTCTAAAAGATGCACGACACTCTCATCAGACTCTTCTTAAGACGCCTTTTCACGTTATCTATTACAGATGTCAATGATTATCCCTTTTTTCCTTTTTATACGGCTTCATAACATTACATCTAACTAGTTAATTTATTTGACAAAAAAAATGGCTCTGAGCACTATGGGACTTAACATCTATGGTCATCAGTCCCCTAGAACATAGAACTAATTAAACCTAACTAACCTAAGGACACCACACACATCCATGCGCGAGGCAGGATTCGAACCTGCGACCGTAGCAGTCGCGCGGTTCCGGACTGAGCGCCTAGAACCGCATGACCACTGCGGCCGGCAATTTATTTGACAGCCTCCAGGAATAAGACACCAGTGTTGTAATTCTCTTTGTGTTTTGTCTATGGCCATTATCCTCCATTTATCCGCATTGTACATGAGCTGCCATTCAGTACACAAGGCGAAATAATACCTGTCGCTCTGCTCTTCCTTACAGTTGTCATCTGACAACATGTTGCTCAGACAACAGAAAAATCCGAGGGTACTCCTGACCTTAATCAGAGCTGCAGAGGGAAAATACAGTCTGAATTTGTCGTTCTCGTTATTTTTGCGATACTCAATCCGAAGACTGGTATGATGAAACTCTGGATGCCGTATTCTGGATAAGGAGGCCTATAACGCGTCGTAAGAGCCCATCCGATGTTATTTTTGTTTCTGTTGATATTTTCCGTCCAGTATGGTGACTTGAGTTTTAGCAGTTAAAATAATTCCAAATGATCACGTATTTGTGAAAATTGTTTATTAAACGTTAGTAGGAAACGGATTACTGTATTGAACACCTTCCTGCGTCTGCTATTCGTAAGACGTCGAGCGTGAAAGAAGGAGATACGTTTCCAAAGTGTATTCTTTCCTGAACCTCCCTTAATTCTTCCAGAGAACTTTCTTTTCGCGCAGGCATGTTACAGAGTGTGAACTCTGAATATACTCTAGAATCCCACAATATTTGGGGCTGAGAATATTGGTATGCGATTTTGTAAGTTATTTAGTTCACTCTGCTTATAAAGAACAATTACCTGTGCTGCTTTCCTGGAATTCTAGCCGATACACTGCGCGAAACGATCTCGATTACTGTGAACTACCCTATTTCCGCAGCGTATTCAACGTAGACTCTGGCTATGTTCGATTTAAGTTATTTCAGTTGTTGTACCAACAAAGTCACTGTTAGTTTCTACCGTGGTGAAAGGGTGGTAATATGATCATTATGTGAGAAATCACTTTTAAAACAGCATTATAATGTGATGACAAGTCACGGGATAGCTCCCAATATCGTGTCGAACTGTGAAAGTGTTCCCGGCTAAGGGTTTTGTTCACGAACTGACCTCTCGAATATGTACCGTAAATGTTGGATGGGATTCATATCGGGCGATCTGGATGGCTAAATCTTGCGCTAGAACTTTTACAAAGTTCTTCAAACAAATCGCAAACATTTGTGGCCAGGTGACATGGCCAATGCCATCCATAAAAATTCCGTCGTTGCTTGGGTACATGAGGTCCATGAATAGGTGCAAAAGGTCTCCAAGTAACTGAAGATAATCGGCGACACAGCCCACTTCATGTAAATACAGCCCACACCATTATGGAGCCACCACCAGCTAGCACAGAGTCTCGTTGAAAACTTTGGTCCATGGCTTCGTTGGGTCTGTGCCACAGTCGAATCCTACAGCTCTTGCCATCTGAAATCGGAACTCGTATGACCAGGCCGGGTCCTTCCAGTCGTGTAGGTCCAATCGATATTGTCACGAGCACAGGAGAGGCGCCGCAGGCTATGTCATGCTATTAGAAAATGCACTCGTGTCAGTCGCCTGCTGCCTGACCCCATTAGCGCCTAATTTCACCACACTGTTCAACGGATACATTCGTCGTAGGTCCCACATTGATTTCAGCGGTTATTTCACGCAGTGTTGGTTGGTTGGTAGATTTGGGGCGAGGGGACCAACCAGCGAGGTCATCGCTCCCATTGGATTAGGGAAGGACGAGGGAGGAAGATGGCCGTGCCCCTTCAAAGGGGACATCCCGGCATTTGCCTGAAGCCATTTATGGAAATTACGGAAAATCTAAATCAGGATGGCCAGACGCGGGTTTGAACCGTCGTCCTCCAGAATGAGAGTCCAGTGTGCTAACCACAGCGCTACCTCGCTCGGTAGAAACTCTTACGTTCAAATGGTTCAACTGGCTCTGAGCACTATGGGACTTAACAGCTGAGGCCATCAGTCCCCTAGAACTTAGAACTACTTAAACCTAACTAACCTAAGGACATCACACATATCCATGCCCGAGGCAGAATTCGAACTTGCGACCGTAGCGTTCGCGCGGTTCCAGACTGAAGTGTCTAGAACTGCTCGGCCATCGAAACTCTTAGGAAGACCACAGCAAGCAAGGGTCTCAAACTGGCGAGGGAAATGTCAACATTTGGAGAAATGGATGGTGCCGAAGGAAGAACTTCGTTCTGGTCATTCAGAGAAGTGGACAACATGGAAGATTCTCAGCCAACTACGCTATAACTGCACGCAGTTTACTTGCAGGCCTCTGGTCTTGCACTGATTTATTTAAGATTGGAGTGTGTAGCTCAAGAGCACTAACTGCCTTCCCCTTATTACCACTCCACAATTACTCGCTACCCTCCCCTTGTTTGAACTCCACAAGTAGACGGAACACAGCTTGTTTTATTATATAAAAACACTTCGTTCCATATTAGTTTAGAGAATGCAGAAGATGATATTCGGTAATACTTTACAACGTGTCCCCAAGCTGTGGCCTTTGACTGGTCGAGACATATGTCTGAGCGCTAGATGTCTCCAGGCTACCGGAGGCATACGCTCTCAATGGCCGCTCAGCAGCACCTGCTTCTCAGAGAACCTGGAATGTCCAGCTCCACTCAGACAGGGAGCAAATTATTCTGGACAGACTGACGTGTCCAGTCTGCAAAATGCCACTAGATGGCACTTGGAGCGTCAAGTGAGTTAGAGAACTCAATACCAACTTGCAGAAATG
Source organism: Schistocerca serialis cubense (assembly GCF_023864345.2). Taxonomy (NCBI): domain Eukaryota; kingdom Metazoa; phylum Arthropoda; class Insecta; order Orthoptera; family Acrididae; genus Schistocerca; species Schistocerca serialis. The sequence goes on along the minus strand of NC_064641.1, from coordinate 613,650,492 downwards.
GGACCTTTCTATGTAGTCAGTTTTTTGCATGTGTAGTGCAGTGAGACTAACAACCATCTACCACAATGTTATTCATCTCCATCTACATGCACCATGAAAGAAGTGACATGGGCGACACTGCATGTACTGGACGTGGCCAATTTATGGTCAGCCAACGTACAAACTGATATCAACAATCGATTTCCTTTTGTTGATAACAAACTTTTCCCTAACATTCATCTTATGAGCTCTTTTAAAACCAGTAACGATTTCATGCAATGAAGGCGTTCACGGCCAGTGACTTTTTCAGTTAAAGCTTCCAGGTTGACAGCCGTGGACAATATATAACGCTGCTTCTTAACGTTTTGTCTCCAACTTAGGGAGACGTCTTCCGAGGTAAAACGGCTACTGCCACCAAGTAGAAGATTTGAACTAAGATAAAATATGAATGTCGACTTTGAGCCTACATAATGACAATCGATTACTTTAAATCGAGGATTATGACGCCATCCGGAGGTAGACACACACTCGGCATCACGTGTATCGTGGTGCCCTCTATGGGCTCTATAAATGCGAGAGCCTAAGAGGCAGTAGCCGTTTTGCCTCAGAAGGAGCCTCCCGCAGTTTTATACAACGACCACGGCCTCCTATCCCCGAAGTTTTACCCGAAGACTCTCCATTTCGTTCAACACACCTTCAAACACAAATTCTCCTTTTTATGCCCATCCTCCGTTGTTCCCATCATCTGGTTCTTCGCTTCGTCTTCCCCATTTCCGAGGAAGCGATTACGTCATAGGAGAGTAATTTAGCGAGCACATTATCAAGCCGTAAAACATATCCAAGCATCATAATTTGCGTGTTGCGCATAATAAGTGCAACGGGCTAATTGGAGACTACGGCAGATCGCTTAGCGTCCGACTTCGCCTCTGTGGCGCCGCGATCGATCGCCGCCGCGGTCGGCTGAGGCGTCGGGCTGAAGTCGACCCGGAGCAGAGCAGGGCAATCAGAGCGAACGCACCTGAGACCCGCAGGACACGGAATCCATTACAAGTTGCCGCGCCTGCGTCGCCGCACACGCCGATATTTTTGCAGGCAAATTGCTCGCAGGCACCCCAGGCGGCAGCGCCCGTAATTGCGAGTGGCTTCGTTCGCTGATGGCAGACCGGATTCAGACCTTCCTCTGCCCCTCCCCCCTCCTTTCACTCTCTCTGGCTTTGGCGCGCCCCTAAGTGCGTTACCAGCGTGGCAGTTAGACGCCAGTTACGCGCCAATCCCGACACACAATTGGCGCAGCGCTCTTGTCAGTGTAGCGCGTGTTACGTACTTGAGCGCACTTCAAAAAGAACGCTTTGCGCTGCAGCTGAAAGGCTGGAAAGCGCGGTGTTACAGCTTTTTAACGCGAGTATTCCTTCTTTTTTTTTTTTTGTCCGCTCCTCATACGTGTACTCACATCACTAACAATACTGTACAATACTGAGTAATTAAATTTATTACATCAAAGCAAATTGTATTGCAAGTAAGGGGAGGTAGGCTTGCACGGAGTAGGGGTACTGACTTGCGGAAACACAGAGACAGTCTTGCCATTCTTTTTAATTATTCAGGAAGTCTCTCCTAATAGTCGTCATGCGCATTTTTCCAATGTTTCGGCAGATACTTGCAACTTGCTTTTGGCACTGTGTAGCTGGACTCAAACGAAACAATTACTGCTCGTCAGCTCTTTCATATGAGTCCTAGTGTCCAACAGAGAGAGTCAGTTTATTTTCCATTACAATAAAAGTTATTTTTAAATCGGAATTTTAATTGCCCATTTGATACAGCATTCCCAAATTAGTCTAATCCGATATTCCTTTTACTGTTATGTATTAACAAGGATAGGAAACATGAAGAATAAACAGCAATTCAGCAGCGACTCAGTAACGCTACATACTTGGCGGTATCAGTCAGCGCGGGCCAGGGCATGTGGTTGCTGGATTACTGGTTATTCTCCGAATTTTAGTGTCCTCGATAAATTTAAATGTCTTGTGACTAGGGCCTCCCGTCGGGCAGACCGTTCGCCGGTTGCAAGTCTTTCGATTTGACGCCACTTCAGTGACTTGCGCGTCGGTCTGGATGAAATGATGATGGTTAGGACAACACAACACCCAGTCCCTGAGTGGAAAAAATCTCCGACCCAGCCGGGAATCGAATCCGGGTCCTTAGGATTGACAGTCTGTCACGCCTACCACTCAGCTACCGGGGGTATCAATAAAGAAAATCCCGCACTAGACCAATATTGGGCCGATCTATGGAACTGGAATGTAAAACTCAGCTTTAAAAATCATTTTGTTGTAATGAGAAACAAACCGACGCTTTCCGTCGACACTGGGAGTCGCATGAAATAAATGATGAACACTGTTTGTTTGGGCTGCCTCCTGCTACACAATGCAAAATCTAAATTGCAAATATCTGCTGAAGCACCACAGAAGAATCGCCTGATGACTCTGAGGATAGATACTCTGTGTACTTCAGCCATAGATCGTGCTAGTACCGTTTTCGATCAGTTTTCAAGTTATCATCAGGGGACTTGTTTCAAAAGATTGAAAAGAGGGATATTAAATTACTAGTAAACAGCTTCAAAACTCACACTAGTTTATAGTTTTGTATAGAAGTTAGCATGTTTTGTACTTTAGTTTCATTGTATTCTTCATTTGTGTCGCCATATTGTCCGTAGTTGCTACAAGATTTCCGAATGTGTTTTCATTCCGTCGTTACAGCTTGTAATGACGGAATGAGAATACCCTCAGGAATAGTGTCCCCGCTTTTTCTTTTTTAACACATCACCTGACAATGACAGTATTAGTCGAAACTGCTAATAATACATTTTATGAGACCTGAGGCAGGAATAATAATAATGTGCACCAACATGCGTACTGCGCAACCTACATTACGGTCCATGTTTGAGGGTGTCTTGTATTAGGATTATTCAAAATGAGCCGGAGGCTATAAAATGGAAATCGCTAAAGGTATCCTAATGCCATTGCATACAGAAGAACTTACGGTCGCTGTAAGTGCGTTGAGGCCTCAAACTCGCCGCAAGAGCGCACAACCTCCTGACGTCAGATCTAGCACGTGCGCGCGTCCACCGTCCACTGCACTCAGTCGTACTGAAAACACAGGAATCGAGGCTTCAGAAGAACAGCAAAGAACTGTAGCGCTTTTCTTCACAGCGGAAGGAATTCGAGGAACGGACATTCATAAGAGTGTGTCACAAGTTTCCTAAGAGCATTGCATTTCCGTTGAAAAGGTGAAGGCGTGGCACAACTAATTCAACGAGGGAGGACGGATGTCGCTGACCGATGACGAACAGTCTGAAATGGCACAGAGCGTCCGGCTCTTTTCGTTTTGAGGGGTCCAAGTGCTACTGCTAGCCTTTTCGTTTCCTGTTCCATTCACAAATGGAGTAAAGGGAAATCTACTATTTGCACCTGGATCAAGACAGATACAACAGCAAAAGCCAATCACACCTCCTCTGCTGTTCACAGCTGACGTATTTCCCTACTGCTTCAGCTGCCGGTTACCAATCAGTACTGCAGTCTGTATCATCACTCCGATTTGTTATTAAAAGCTTTGTGTCTCAGCCCTGTATGTTTCCAATGAGGGCCGTGTGAAGCTAACTGTGCTTTGTTAAGTGATAAGGCTATAATGACCATAAGAAGGAATAAACGAATAAACTTCATTTATTCACACCTTCTTCATGTGTCTCTCAGTATGCTTAGCAACATGCTTAATGGTGCTGACGTCGTTTCATTCAGTTTCTAGAACACTCCTGATAATGTGATTCTCACCGTTCAGATTATCCTTAAAGGATCGCCTAAGCTGCATTTCATTCAAAATACTTACCCAAGGTAAGAGGTGGTACCTGCGGTCTGGATCTTTTGTATGTCATTCCAATATTCGACAAGCCAAACTTTTTGAAAAACATGAACATATTCGATGATTTAATTCAGAGTTTTGTTAGAGTTTAGTTTTTCACCGTGTTTTTTGACAGAAGTGTTGACATTCTATCTTTATCCCTGTTGGGCTTCATACATTTTCAATTTTCTCTGTTCAGGGAAGCGGACAAATTATTACTTCCCGAAAAGCGTGGTAAGTCGAGAATGGTTCATCCTGTCTCACAAGTCTCCACCGTTAAATGTACACATATTTTTTTCAATTCCAGTTAGGCAATAAACACGTAGGGGCTAAATGTTCAACGTCCGCTTTCAACTAAAGAATGCAAATACATTGATTCCTATACAGACCAATGGAGCGGGACGTGTAAGGGTAAAAAGGTTACATATTAGCAATTTAATTAGCTGAATTATTAATAACAGTAATTGGTGCAGCACCCGTGGACGTAATAGCCAGGTGAGTGAATATATTAAAAGTAAGGCTCGTTTCAAAGCAGCACTGCTGTTGAATTTAAATGCCCACGGTGTGGAAGAATATTTATGACGGAACAAAACTGGTCTCATAGCACCACAACAAACAATTTATGTACTGCAGAAATATACAAACAGCTAGAAATATGAACTGATTCTACTACAATGAAGTGGTGTACAGTCATAAGCAATTAAAATGCACCCTCTTTGTAGCGTACGGTAAGCTCTTCCATCTTGATGATGATGACCCATCTACATCTATCTTTTAATAAATACTCCGGAGTAGATTGTACAGTGCATGGTGGAGGGTTCATCGTACCAATACTACCGAATGTCTGCCGCGTTTCTTTCGCGTACTGAGAGAGAGGAAAATGATTGTCTCCTTAGGTGCTCTAATGCCTCCCATTTTCACGATCTCCATGCGAAATAATGGTCGCACTGCCTCCTTTGAGTACAATTTCCCTAAATTTAAGCAACCTGTTTACGCTAGAACTGGTTCAAATGGCTCTGAGCACTATGCGACTTAACTTCTGAGGTCATCAGTCGCCTAGAACTTAGAACTAATTAAACCTAACTAATCTAAGGACATCACACACATCCATGCCCGAGGCAGGATTCGAGGCTGCGACCGTAGCTCCAGACTGTAGCGCCCAGAACCGCACGGCCACTCCGGCCGGCTACGCTAGAACTATTGCGTATATTTTCCAGGGATTTCCAAATAACATCCCAGAGGATTCCTGTTACTATTTGCAAAGGGTATGCCGATCTGTTATGATCCTAACAGCTCGTCTGTGAATATATTCGGTGTCTGTAATTGTAATGTAGTTGGGAAGCAAGTAACGATCAATGTGGGGTGGATAATGTGCCAAAACAACACCAAGGAAATAGTTACATTCCAGTAAATAGAGCATCTCTCCAAGTTTCAAGCTTACATTACAACTTCTCAATATAACCTCCTCTTGTGGCGCCGCAAATGCAATATGGTAATTAAACTCTTCCCATACACGATCCAACACGTCGTGGTCGGTATCACTGACAGTGTTAATTATCCCTCCAGGCACCTTTTACACAGGGCGTTTCAGAAGAGATGGTCAATAATTCACACACGCAAATTACAGGCCAAAAATAGCTAAAAAGCTCCGACAAACAAGAGTCATCTGACTTTCGGAAAAGTATCATCCACACAATTCCGGAGGCAGCAAGAGCCGACAAGTGCGAGAATTATCTCACAATCAACTTAACACCTCATGCATCCAGGTGGCTGACAAGGATAATATACAGAAGAATGGACAAAAGTTTGAGGATAGGATAGATGACGATCTGCGGTTGACAATGGAAGCAAGACTAAAGAAAAGTCAAGACATGTTCACAGGATTTGTCAACCTGAGAAAAGGGTTCGACAACATAAAATGGTGCAAGATGTTCCAAATTCTAAAAAAAATGGGGATACGCTATAGGGAGAGACGAGTAACACACAATAAGTACAAACACCAACAGGGAATAATTAGAGTGGAGGACCAATTACGAAGTGTTCGGATTAAAAACTGTGGAAGGCAGAGATGTAGTCTTTCTTCCCGACTGCTCAATCCGTACATCGAAGAAGCAATGCTGGTAATAAAAGAAAGTTTAGGAGTGAAATTAAAATTCAAGGTTAAAGCATATCAATGATACGATTCGCTGATGACATTGCTGTCTTAATTGAAAGTGAAGAAGAATTACATGGTCTGCTAAATGGAATGAATAATCTAATGAGTACAGAATATGGATTGAACGTAAATCGAAGAAAGACGAAAGTAATGAGAAGTAGCAGAAATAAGAACAGCAAGAAACTTAACATCGGGATTGATGGTCACGAAGGTTAAGGAATTCTGCTACCTAGGCAGCAAAATAACCTATGACGGATGGAGCAAGAAGGACACCAAAAGCAAACTAGCACTAGCAAACAGCGCATTCCTGGCCAAGAGAAGTCTACTAGTGTCAAACATAGGCCTTAATTTGGGGAAGAAGCTTCTGAGAATGTTCGTTTGGAGCACAGCATTATATGGTAATGAAACACAGACTGTGGGAAAACCGGGACAGAAGAGAATCGAAGCATTTGTGATTTGGTGCTACAGGCGAATGTTGAAAATTAGGTGGACTGATAAGGTAAGTAATGCGGAGGTTTCGGGCAGAATCGAAGAGCAAAGGAGTGAGGAATGACTAGTAGAACGGACAGGATGACAGGACATCTATTTAAACATCAGGGAATGACTTCTATGCTACTAGAGGGAGCTCTAGAGGCAAACACTGTAGAAGAAAACAGGGATAGGAATGTATCCAGGAAAAATTGAGGCCGTTGGTTCCAAGTGCTACTCTGAAATGAAGAGGCTGCCTCAGGAGAGGAATTCGTGGAGGGCCGCATCAAACCAGTTATAAGACTGATAACCCAAATATAAATAAATAAATGAAGATGGGTTCAAAAATCAACCGTTGTCGAGATACAACGCATTTTCTGTTGCGATTCATCACTGTCTAGGAACACAGGGTATCTCTAACCGTTAAAGTTGGTGTTCGAAATGTCCATGCGTCTGAATGTAACATTGAACTTATCTCTGAAATGAGTTGCGATTCCTCTCAGGCAGAGAATTCTGTGAATTCTGGAAGGCAGCTTCAATCCGCAGGCGTAATTCCTCGAAAGAGTTGACCTCGGTACCGTAGACGAGGCTTTTGATATGACCCCACACACAAAAATCCGTGGGATTTAAATCCGGAGGGGCCTTGGAGGCCATGATACGGGCCTTCCTCTACCTATCCAGTGTTGACCATATGTCCGAGCTAGAAGCCGACCCAATCGTAAATGAAAATGTGCTGCAGCACCGACATGCATGAACCACATGTTCAGCCATGCTTCATGCGCATTTGGAAGTAAAGTTCGCATAAACCTCATATAATGTTGTCTGGTTAGTCTCTGTGGTAGGATGTGTGGTGCAGTTATGAATTATACAGTCTCTGAGCAGTTCGGCCCAGACGTTCAGCGATTAACGCTGCTGATGTCGTGATACGTGTGTTGCATTCGGATTGATATCGGACCAAATGTGACAGTTATGGTGGTTAAAAATACCGTCACCGGTAAATCCAGCCTCATCCGTGAACAGAATACTGCTTACAGATGGGGGATTCTGGATACACTGTTGTTGCACCCATTGGCAGAAATTCTCCCTTTTGGGGAAGTCTACATTGTTGAGGGCTGGAGGTGATGTGGATATGCTTGCCGATATAAAATCTGCCACACACCTGTTATGACTTAGGACACGCTATTGAGTAACAGCCCTCCTTGTTGAAGTACTCGGACGTTCGTATACTACGAGTAACACCTTTTCGTCAACATCAGGTGTTGTGGGTCTGCGTCGACCTTCTCGTACATAGTGTGCGAAACACCCGGTTTCTCCAAGCGCTGACGAAACTGGCTAAATGTAAGCCTGTCGGGCTACCTGCGGAGAGGAAAAGGTTCTTCATGCAATGCTGCAGCCTCAACGCCACTGCTATTCGCTTTGACGCACATGAAGTGCATGTGGGCGTACTCTTCATTGGTGTAACCTCTGTCCACGGTGCCTTCACGTTCGTAACTGATTGTGAGGCCGGTTCGGCACCGTGCACTGAGCGGAAAAGGGAAGTAGTTTCGTATGCATAAACAAACAGACAGTAGATCCCAAACGTCGAGATATCAACGTAAATACCGCGATACGCAGGGGCCCTTACAGTTGGTTCCCAACCCGAATTAATACGATACTCGACAACAGTTGATTTGAGGATCAATGTTTATTGGAGGTTTCTACCTACTCTTGGCCTGTACTTTCCATGTGTGAATTATTGACCATTTCTTCTGAAATATCCGGCATATTAACGCAGTGGAGGTAGTAAGCACTTACAATCCAACGCTGAGACAGATCGGCGTTCAGGTAATCACGAACGTCTGAAAGAACCGTCTTGTTGCGAAGTGAAGTCTCCACTCTCTTGCTGTAATTGTGGCATAAGCCACTGTTACATCATCCATAGCTTCCTCCGCAAGTAAGAATTGCCCATAAACTTCTCAAGAGGATATGGTATGTAAGAAGTTAACTTTAAATGAACCTCAAATCTGTTTCACAACCATAAGTGAATGTTCTGCAACCCATACATAGACGTTACGTCGATTCACCTATCCAAGGCAAATGAAAAGTTGCTCCATCATTGAAAACCATCTTCCGTGAAAAATCGTCTTACTCCAGTAGCCGCTGTAAGTAATTGTAAATGTCTGATCGAAGCTCATTGTCCCGAGAAGTTAATGCAAGTAACAACGGCAGCCGATGTAGTTTTACATGCAGATATTTGCATAGAATGCGCCATGTAGTTGACAGCGGTATCTGCAGTTCTCTGCTCGCATGTGTCTTTGCTTTATTCGGGCTCCTGATGAATGATACTGCACGCACACACACACATACACACACACACACACACACACACACACACACACACACACACGCGCATCGCCTTCCCTGCTGACAGTTCCGGCCAGCACTTTTTCTTCACAGCGCATAAGCAACCAGTCCACGGAATGTGTGTTACACCCATGGGTTGTTACTCGTCGATCAATCGTTACATCTGACGCACGCTTTTTAAATTCAAGGCCACAAATCGAACGCCTCTCTCCACTATACGTCATGGTTGTGTGCTCTCCAACTACATCTCGGTGTGAATTGCGAATCATTTGTGCAGTTGCCTTCTGAAACCTGTAACATGACCGTTTTTTTCGGAAACAGTCCCATAAGGTACTTAAAAATGCAAAGACCTGTTCTGCCGGAATAATTAATTGACACCAAGATATATGATATATAACATCAGTAGTGATCGTCGTTAGTTGACTAAAGTAATGTACTCTTGATGTACTCTTTTATTAGGATTTGCACGTCTTATAAAAATGACAGGACGTTGAAACCAGGTAGGGATGAGATGACTGCGCCAGAGTCACGTAGGCCTGTACTCCTGGAGTGGTTCCCGGGAGAGAGCACCGGGAGGCACGCATATCTCAGGATAGTTTTTTGTAGTACTGCAATTGGACATCCGAAGCACTGCAGGCAAACACAGAGAAGATCTCCTGTGGCGCAAGACCCCAGCCGCGACCAGCTTTACAGGCTTGAAGTGGAATGAGAAGGCCGGCCGGAGTGGCCGTGCGGTTCTAGGCGCTACAGTCTGGACCCGCGAGACCGCTGCGGTCGCAGGTTCGAATCCTGCCTCGGGCATGGATGTATGTTGTGTCCTTAGGTTAGTTAGGTTTAAGTAGTTCTAAGTTCTAGGGGACTGATGGCCTCAGAAGTTAAGTCCCATAGTGCTCAGAGCCATTTGAACCATTTTTTTTAGGAATGAGAAGGAATGCTGCCTTAAGCAAAGTCCAAGATGGCCTTATTATGCACAAAACTTAGAAAACTCTGCTTTTCTCTGGAAAATGTCTGATGCTATAGATAAGCTCTCAGATATGGAGTTCGTAGAAAGCTGACTTAACAAAAAACTAATATTTATAAAACATAAGAACTGCCAGGACTGGCTAATGTGAACAAAGAAGAGGTTAGACTGTGCCGAAGTAAACCCGCTTCATTGGCCACAGAGAGAGAAAGAAAGTAAGACGCCTTTTTATTCAGTGTTAAATGGTAGGATGTACATTACCAATTATCTGGCTAAAGAATAGCCCAGTGCAGTAGAGTAGTGTTTCCTAAGGAACATTTTTATCGGAGCAAAAATGCACAAATGCGAGTTTTCCTTTTAGCAAGCACTCAGTGCTAAATTACTTCTTCGTAGAGAGCCGTTATTACTTCACCTCCAAGGTTCTTGACCACCATCGAACACCACCAGAGCAGACGTATTTAGGAATTCAGAGAGATTTCGTGGTGACCGGCAACTAACTAGCCATTGGCGAGGGTCATTGGTGTGCCGCCAGTGACTGGTTATGCAGCCAGTTCAGCCTCCACTTACAATTTAATATGGCGAGATCGAGCCGCAACCGCAAGACTATGCTAGGGACGTTAAAGCCATTTTGCAAAACTTCCAGCTTCACTTTGAAGACTTGTATTCAGATTCAGTGGTCAGTTTGCTTCCAACTCAATGCATCCCTGCCTTTTCTATTAACGCCACGACAGTCAAACTATAACTTTGTGTTTGCAGTTGTTTCATTTACACGATTATTAGCATAGTAACACAGACCATATCATCACACGTGACAAGGTTTTACTAGAATATATCACCACTGCTTGTCGGATATTTTCTTTAACAGAATAAACCAAATCAACTGCCATTCACGTTCCTTTTCATATTCCATTGATACCTGATTTATTATTTTGCAGGGTGTTAATTAACGCATGTCAGATACAGTGTCCAATTTCCGCACCTCCAGCCTAGAATCACATGACTGTAAACCAGCAAACAGCGAAAATACATAAGAGTAATGCTGTATGCAGGTTGTCCAACAAGTGTTGCGACAAACATTGAGGAGCTGTAGAGGGTATCTCGAGGAACAAATAATGGATGGAAACGTCATCCAACGACGCTACAGAGTGTCGAAACTATAGGTGCTGGCGCCTGCCAATTGGCCACACTTTCGACAACACACGTCACTCTGTGCGATTACGGACCATAGGCGGAATGTGTCGCAATGTCGTTTGTTATTCAGTGATTGCGACTGATTGCCACAATCGCCAGTGGAGAAGATGGGGCTAGCTCTCCTATGAATATGATGGTCTGTTTCCTTTGTGGATGAAGGTTTCAGACACGGGTTTCCATCTCCTACATACCAAAATGAGTGAAGGACATGGATTGAGAGTAAATCGGAGAAAGACAGAAGTAATGAGAATTGGTAGAAATGAGAACAGCGAGAAACTTAACATCATGATCGGTGGTCACGAAGTAGATGATGTTAGGGAATTCTACTACCCAGGCAGCGAAATAACCCATGACTAGCATTGGCGAAAAGGTCATTTATGGTCAGTAGAAGTGTGCTAGTATCAAACACAGGCCTTAATTTGAGGAATAAATTTCTGAAATTGTACATCTGGAGCTCATCATTGTAATGTGGTGAAACATAGCGGGGAAACCAGAAAAGAAGATAATCGAAGCACTTGAGATGTGATGCTACAGAATAATGTTGAAAATTAGGTGAACTGATAAGATAAGGAATGACGAGATTCGCTGGAGAACCGGTGAGGAAAGAAATATGTGGAAAACACTGACAAGAAAAAAGGACAGGATAGTAGGACATCTGTTAAAACTCCACGTAATTTCCATGGTACTAGGGAGAACTATAGAGGGTAAAAACTGTAGAGAGAATCAGAGATTGGAATACATCCAGCAAATAATTGGGGACATAGGTATCAAGTACTACTCTGAGATGAAGAGTTCGGCACAGGAGAGGATTTCGTGGCCAGCCACATCATACCATTCTGAAAAGTGATGACTCAAAAAAATAATAAAGAAATGAGTAAATGGAATAAAAAATATCGTAAAATAAAATAAAAATTGGAGATTGTAGAGGATTTCAGGGGAAAAATATACTGTGGATGAAATCCCTTGGCTGGAACCTTCATGCACTGAGGCATTACATCATCTCATTAATAGGAGACAAGGCCTGTCTATGCAGCAGCTACCTCCATTTTCTCCACTGCCGATGGTGGCGATCAGTGATGAACAAACAACATTGTGAAACTTTCCACGCATGATCCAGCAGCGTACAGAGTCACATTTGCTGGCGAAGGGGTGGCCTAATGGCAGGCGCCAGCGCCTATAGTTTCGGTGCTCTGTAGCGGGGTCGGTGACGTTACCAGACACGGCTGCCTATCCTCAATTTGTTCCTCAAGACACTCTGTACAGCATCTCGAAGTCCTTTGCAACATTTCTCTAACACCTTGAATATTTTTTATGTTTTGACATGTACCAAAGCACATAATTTTCGCACATATTCATGTGAAGAGGGTGAAACAGGCGACAGTTCACAACTGAATTTTATTGATAAGTAGGTTTTACAGTCAAAACTGACCAAGCAGTCTGAAAAAAAAACGAGGTACGTGACTTCGAATCCCAGCGTTGAAAAACTAATCAAAAAATTTTAATTTACACAGTATTGCATCAAAGTGTGCTCTTACCATTATTAAAATTTCACTTTGCACAGCGTGTTAGCGTGAACACACATCTGTAGACGGCAGCAATGCGAGCGTGTGAATGAAGCTCAAGTTGTTTCTTCCAGCCGTTCCACCTTCGTCCAGGAGGTAAATCTCTCTAGTGTAATGAATCTCTAATGCACATTATCATCCACAAATATTTCATGCCAACCAACCGCGCTCGAAACAGAACTAGTGCCAAGGGGAAAGAAGAGGAAGAGGCAATTCCACACTCTCGTTTCGCGGACTACCCACTGGTGGCCCAGTTGTAGGTATCACCGGTGAACGAAACAGCAAAACACTCACGGCGCCCACGTTGCTGGAGAAACAGCCAGTCTCCCGAGTGGGACATATGCTTAAATATTTGATCAGCAGGCGATGAGAGTATCGAATTAAAGTCGAGGTCAGCGCGGACACGTTTTACCTCTTTCGGCAAGCCGTTTCCTTCGCCATCTCTGCTGCTTCTTGCGCCCGTCGTTGCTTTCGCCACCCAGGAATGTAATAACGCCGACACGACCCTCAAACGACGGGATGACCACCCTACGTCGCTCCCGGCTATATGACTCTGCGCTTCGTGTTGTCCAAATAAGTTTTCCGGATTTATCAAAACCGTAATGGCTGTCGTAAACGTAAGCCCAAACGCGAGTGGCCATTTCTTACTGAAAGTAATGGGATAGCGTCGTGGTTACCACGGCCCACCAACTCGTACTGTCCCAAGCACATTAATATCAACGAGCGTTGTTTGACAAACAAACGGTTTCATCTCTACTCTTGCTTAATGCCACATTATCAGATAACGACATCACATTACGTAACGCATTTAGAATGGCGCGTAGCTGTCTTAAACTTCATTTCATTCTGATGAGACATCGTGACGATTCTGCTCTTATTTGGGGTTTTAAACTTAAAATTTATTTAAACATAAATTTATCCATGTTATATGGATGTTACTTTTATAAATATCGACTATAATACCTCAGTAGAGGGACACAGTGAACGGAGAATTATTTAATGTTTACGGCTCATCTAGGTGAAGGGGGTTACCCTGTATTCAGTTCCTCAAAGCATGGCTCTTCAAAAACATCTGCCAATATCACTAAATAATTATGATGTAGTGTTGACGAAAGAAGGTTGTATACGTGGAAGAGGCCTAGAGACACTAAGATTGCAGATAGATTATATAATGATGAGACAGAGATTTAGGAACCAGGTCTTAAACTTTAACACATTTCCAGAGGAAGAAGTGGGCTCTGACCACAAATTATTGGTTACGAACTGTAGACTAAAACTGAAGAAACTGAAAAAGATAAGGTAGGAATTTAAGGAGATGGGACCTGGGTAAACTGAAAGAGACAGAGGTTGCAGAGAATTTCAGAGCGAGCATCAGGGAACGATTGACAAGAGCAGAGGAAAGAAATACAGTAGAAGAAGAATGGGTAGGTTTAAGAGATGAAATAGTGAAGGCAGCAGAGAACCAAGTAGGTAAAAAGACAGGGCTAGTAACAGAAGAGATACTGAATTTAATTGATGAAAGGAAAAAATATAAAAATGCAGCAAATGAAGCAGCCAAAAAGGAATACAAACGTCTCAAAAATGAGATCGACAGATAGTGCAAAATGGCTAATCAGGGGTGACTTGAAGTTAAATGTGAGGATGTAGAGGCATATATCACTCGGGGTATGATAGATATTGCCTACAGGAATATTAAAGATACCTTTACACAAAAGAGAAACGTATGAATATCAAGAGCTCAGGTGGAAAACCAGTTCTAAGCAAAGAAGGGAAAGCAGAAAGGTGGAAGGAGTATATAGAGGGTCTATACAAGGGCGATGTACTTGAGGATGTAGATGAAGATGAAATGGGAGATATGATTCTGCGTGAAGTGTTTGACAGAGCACTGATAGATCTAAGTCGAAATAAGGCCCTGGGAGTAGACAACATTCCATTGGAACTACTGATAGCCTTGGGAGAACCAGCCCTGACAAAACTCTACCATCTGGTGAGCAAGATGGATGAGACAGGCCAAATACCCTTAGACTTCAAGAAGACTATAATAATTCCAATCCCAAAGAAAGCAGCTGTCGACAGGTGTGAAAATTACGGAACTATCAGTTTAATAAGTCACGGCTGCAAAATACTAACACGAATTCCTTACAGACGAATGGAAAAACTGGTATAAGTCGACGACGGGGAAGATCAGTTTGGATTCCGTAGAAATGTTGGAACACGTGAGGGAATACCGACCCTACGACGCACTTTAGAAGATAGATTAAGGCAAGACAAACCTACGTTTCTGGCATTTGTTGGCTTAGAGAAAGCTTTTGACAATGCTGACTGGAATACTCTCTTTCAAAATCAGAAGGTGGCAGGTATAAAATACAGTGAGCAAAAGGCTATTTACAATTTGTTCAAACCAGATGGCACTTTAAAGAGTCGATGGGCATGAAAGGGAAGCAGTGGTTGGGAGGGGAGTGAGACAGGGTTGTTGCCTATCCCCGATGTTGTTCAATCTATATACGCATTGAGCAAGCAGTAAAGGAAACAAAAGCAAATTGTGAGTAGTAATTAAAATTCATGGACAAGAAACAAAAACCTTGAGGTTTGACGATGGTATTGTTATTCTATCAGAGACAGCAAAGGTCCTGGAAGAGCAGTTAAACGGAAAGGATAGTCTCTTGGAAGGAGGATATGAGATGAACATCAACAAGAGTAGAACGAAGAAAATAGAATGTAGTCGAATTAAATCAGGTGATGCTGAGGGAATGAAACACTTAAAGTAGTAAATGAATTTTGCTATTTGGGGAGCAAAATAACTGATGATGTCCGAAGTAGAGATGATATAAAATGTAGAGTGGCAATGGCCAGGAAAGCGTTTCTGAAGAAGAGAAGTTTGTTAACATCTAGATTTAAGTGTCAGGAGGTCTTTTCTGGAAGTATTTGTATGGAGTGTAGCCATGTATGAGTGAAATATGTACGATAAATAGTTTGGCCAAGAAGAGAATAGTAACTTTCGAAATGTGGTGCTACATAAAAATGCTGAAAATTAGATTGGTAGATCACGTAACTAATGAGGAGGTGATGAATAAAATTGGGGAGAAGAGAAATTTGTGGTACAACTTGACTGGAAGAAGGTATCGTTTGGTAGGACATGTTCTAAGGCATCAAGGGATCACCAATTTAGTATTGGAGGGCAGCGTGGAGGGTAAAAATCGTAGGGGGAGACCAATAGATGAAAACACTAAGCAGATTCAGAAGGATGTAGGTTGCAGTAGGTAGTGGGAGATGAAGAAGCTTGCACAGGATAGAGTAGCATGGAGACCTGCATCAAAGCAGTGTCTGGACTGAAGACCACCACAACAACAACAAAAACAACCACAACAGTGTTGATTTCAAATTACGGTAGTCAACACACATGAGAAGATAGTTCAGTTAATTATTTATTAATGTATAGAATGTGGTGAATCGTAGGAGACGTCGGGCTGAAATGACTCGCTTACGCTAAATTCTGCCAAGTCACATCGAAGAAACGAAGTACCAACTAATTATTCCAAGAATCGAAAACTTTTAGCATCTGAAGCACGACACTGTTTCCAGCGCTGTTCCTTCAGAAATTACAGTATCGCGAATTGATCATCGCGAGCCAAACTCTCCCTCCAGTCCTGAATTCCGCACTCCTCACGGCAAATACTTTATCAACGCAGCTAAACTGCCCCCAAACCGCCCACGTACCTTACGCAAATGTGTATGGTACCGTAGCCATTTCCCAACATTCGGATCTCGGAGCTTGTACCCTTTACCCTCTTAAAGATCGCTGTCCTGATTCATCTGACTAGAAAAAAATCATACCTTTTGAACAATACATGATCAATATAATTCTACCATCACACACTCTTTAAAATTTTTATTTTGGAAATTCGTGGGAATTTTCTATGGGACGAAATTGCTGAGGTCATTGGTATATAGGCTTACATACTAATTAATCTAACTTAATTTAAATCACGCTAAGAACAACACACACTGATGCCCGAGAGAGGACTCGAACCTCCGACGGAGGGAGCCACGGTAACCGTGCAAGGTTCCTCAAACCACGCGGCTACCCAGCGCTGCATACACTTCTAATTCTGAAGAAACTGACACTATACACTACATGTCAAACTTAAATATGTTACTAGTTACTTCAGTTTGTAGTGTTTGCAGAAAGTACGAATGTCTGAACAGAAAAATTACATCTTGATTCTTTGCTGACATAATAAGTAAGTCGTCTTCTCTAAGGGAAAATTACGCCTCCTTCCTATAATAAAAATAAATGAAGTAGCATAACTGAGATGTTGTTAACACGAATTCAGTGTTATCTAACTTTGTTGTTAATTTACATAAAAGTGTAGACATTTATGTATGTTCTGATAGCTGTCTTGATACTAGTGCATGCTGGTGCACGTAGCATCCTCTTAATTATGCGGATTCTCCGAAGTAGTCAAACACTTGTGACAATCTATCCTAGCTAAGAAAACATCTGAATGACATTATTCGATGCATTTATAAACATTTCTCAAAGAGAGATATACCTTCGTTTCACATCGGTTTTATTTAACATGTTTAACTAAGCTTAAAGTATGCTAATTTGTGTCGGGTTCCCACCGCTAAACAAACATGCGAATAATGCAAGTGAATCTGTTAGTAGGCAGCTCTCACCTAGATCTATCTGTTGACGTCTCGCTGAGCATCGTATCAATTTTATCAACAGAGTTAATTAACATTTCAAAGTGTGGTAGTGAAACATGGTTTTAACTGTCTGTAATTCTGGAACTGATGTTCGTATTAGAGAGCTCTGATAACTGGCAAAGCCATCTGAATTACTTCTTTAATTTGCCATTTTCGTCTATTAATATCTCTGTTCCGTCGCGAAATATCATGACTACTGCGAACATAATATGCCACTTCGCCATTTTTAAAGTCTGTCCTTAATACGCTTAGTTAGCTCGTATGCTTGAGAAGGCCAGATTTTTTCATTTTCCAGCCAGTGACGGCTTGTCTTCTGAGGTGACGTAAAGCACACCCCTGCAAGAATTAGTACCTGTCGCATGCCACTCACAGTCCAGAGCTCAGCAACTCAACCCTCGTAAATAAAGCAAACCACTACGTGGCCGCTATCTGCCAATCTGCTGTCATACTGGCCTTGCATATCGACACGCTGTCTGACGAGTATATCACTTCGTCACACTTGAAATGGTCGCTATTATCAAGAGGAAATGTGCACCGTGTTACGGAAGGTTTACAAATGCCAATGACAGAGTAACTTACGAATATTTCATATATTATGCTTTCACATCACCATATGAATCAAGCACGCATAAATTCAAAGAAATGTGTATTTAATTTTTAAATTATGAGATCATTTACTCATCCATCTGAAAAGTTATGACTCAAAGCATTCAATCGTATGTAGAACACATTACTCCATAATAAGCCAATATTGATGCTGAGGTCGAGGAATCTGTGGCATTAGATACTTCAGTCACGAATAAAACATTACAACAATCTGCGAAATCTGAGCAACTGCTCTTTCACGTTGGAGAGTAGAGTGCTCATTAACAGACAATGTACATATTGTGACATCTCTAAGAGAGAAATACTTCGGCACTGTTATGTTTGTGATTTCCATGTGAGAAATACTTTTTGGTATGTGTGTGGTGCTTTACACTATGCGGATATGTGCAAGTCAAGAAGGTGCTTTAGACACTGTTCACTATTTCTTGAACGCAAGCAATCAACATTGCAAGATAATGACGTGGAATTTTGGTCATAAATAACCTAAAACTAAAACAGTTCTGCCTTTAGGATTTGTTTACAATGGGTCCAGTCGTTATTAGATATCGTTTCAGTTAAACAGGCCGTTTCTCACAACGTTCTTTTCTGCAGGGCACCAACCAAGAAACTTTTGCCACAGGGAGTAATGTAGAGCCGAAAATTAATGCAAACATAAAAAAATCTTTATCTAAGCGTGAACATCCACCTGCAAAATGACCCTGTCGGTTCGAAACCGGTAACAGTGCTATTGCTGTCGGTAAATATCTCTATTAACAATGGCTAGTTGCTGGTTCCTCCTTTGCGAGACACAACCTGTAAAGTACAATATTATATCTTGTTATCACCGAGCGCAGTAACGCGGTGGCTTACACGTTGAATGAAACAGGAACAGGGCTGGAACACCCAGTACTCTGATTTATGTTTTCCTCCGTTTTCCGCATGTCGTCTGATACAGTTCTCACTGTGGTTTCTTCTAATAGGACGCGGTTCATTTTCTAGTCAATCCGTGCCTATCCAAGCATCTAGTCCATCGAATGAAATCATTGTCAACAATACTGTTTACGTTCGGAGACGGAAACGTAGGCCGAGATATCCCCAGAGGACTGTATAATGGTTCGAATCCATTCGGATAACAATGAATTCACGACAGCTATTAGAGTATCATTATTCACATTAAGTTAACTCACAAACAGGCCGGCCGCGGTGGTCTAGCGGTTCTAGGCGCTCAGTCCGGAACCGCGCGTCTGCTACGGTCGCAGGTTCGAATCCTGCCTCGGGCATGGATGTGTGTGATGTCCTTAGGTTAGTTAGGTTTAAGTAGCTCTAAGTTCTAGGCGACTGATGACCACAGATGTTAAGTCCCATAGTGCTCAGAGCAATTTGAATTTGAACTCACGAACCAAAACATAAATATTCGCCGCCTAGCATATATGTCGCGCGGGTACTCACCACCATTCTAACCCACAGCGGCGAGAGTTGACTATTGTCCCTTAGGTACAAATGACATAGAGACGGCAGTCCCCTCCAGTGACTCGGTCTAATATAGCAACTGAACTAGCACAGTAAACCCCAAACTTCTTTCCCTTGCAAGTGACCTATTTATTGGTTAGTGTCTTCTATTTTTCCTTATTTTCATGATTACACCCCTGTCAAATTTCTATAACGTGTTTGCTGTGCCCCAGACTTCTGATCTCATCATCGACGAGACATAAAGCCGTAATCTTTCTTTGTATCTTTTGCCATCAGTTTTTCCACTGCTTTTATGCTGTCCACCACCTCTTCCTACCCTGTAATAATATCTATCATTGTGCACACGTCCTACAGACAGACACACGCGCACACACACACACACACACACACACACACACATATATATATATATATATATATATATATATATATATATATATATATATAACAAAATTTTCTCTAGTCGTCAGGGGACATCAATCAGCGTGATTGTCTTCGTTGTAGCTTTGTGTACCTTTGTTTATTACAAAGATGTGAACAGCGGTATGTCTTCTTTAAGCGGCACCCAGTATTTTTTATTCGGTAATTCATTTACTCTCATAAAGACCTATTCAAAAATGTATCACAGTGTACCATTCACTGGAACGCAACGTTATTAATTACATAACACAACATTGACGTTGACAATCCCAGCGCTTAGTGCAGGCACTCGGGGTTATGGAACACATCCAAGTGCAGGCGTTGATATAGGTCAACTATAAACATAAGTAGAATGCACATCCGTCATTCCATCAACAATCGTCAGTTGAAGAATTCTGTGAGTAGAATGTACACCAACGAAGAGAAGGTAGAAATGCTACTCATGTATGGGGAATGTAAGTTAGCAGAACAGTAATTGTAATACTATTTTATTATGTACGGGTACATTTAGTACAGTAGTTTAGTCCTCTTAAATATTGTTGTGTAGAGTAGGCATACAGTAAAGGCTGTCCTTCCTACAAATTGCATCGACATTTTTTTTTCTTTTTTTTTTTTTTTGTCGAAGGTAGGCGAAAAGCTACGCAGGCAGCGGAACTCTACAGAGAGCGATATCCTGACAAGAACTCACCTTCCTGACGAATGTTTTCTCGTCTTGTTGCGAAGCTTCAGGAAACGGGAAGTTTCAACCCACGACAACGCAACAGTCGTAGAAGACGAAGCTGCCGAAGTTACTGTTCTCGCTTCCGTTGCTATGAATCCACATGTGAACACAGGACAGCTTGAACACGAGATTGCCATTCCTAAAACCAGTGTACGTCGTATTCTTACACGCCACCGATTCTATCCTTACCATGTACACCTACATCAAAAATTGAACGGGAATGATTTCCAGAATCGTGTACAGTGCTGTCAGTGGGCACACCAGCAAATCCTCTCCAACCCGAACTTCTTTTTCTATGTTCTATTTACCGATGAATGTTCCTTCTCAAACAAAGGACAGGTAAATACAGTCTGCATGCATTATTGCTCCAGCGACAACCCACGATGGCTTACAGGCTTAGACAGGTGAAAAATTTCATGAATGGTAGTCTAAACGGCACAGCGTATGCCAACTTCCTCAGACGAATTCTTCCTCCTCTTCCGGATAAAGTACTGCTAAGAACCAGAAAGCTTATGTGGTATAAATGCGATGGGTGTCCAGCACATAATGTCTTAAGTGCATGTAGTGTTCTGAACCGAAGGTATCCTGCCAGATGGATTGGTCAAGGAAGAACACTTACTTGACCTGCTAGGTCTCCTGGTTAAAATCCTCTGGACTTTTTTCTTTCGGGATGCATTAAAGACGTCCATCGCGATATTCCTACAACTTTGGAGGACATACAGGAACGTATCCTGTTTGCTTGTAGTTCTCTTCAGCAGGTAACACTGGAAGCATTCAACGAGCGCTCCAGTGTATCGGTGTCAAGGATCACCACTTTTGAGCACCTTTGAATGTTCTGCTCCTGGGAAATGGTACAGGAGAATGAAAGTCAATTTTTTGTTATGGTTTTACTTGGTTTTCATTTGTTTTCTGACACCTCCAGCAAGCGGACCAGTTTGTGATCCCAGGCTCAAAGCCAGAGTTGTTTTTTGTAGTTAATAACGTTGTGTTCCTGTGAATGGTACACTGTGATACATTTTTGAATGAGCCTTTATTGGAAATTATTTTCTTGTTTTGGTCCATACTACCACTTCCCAAAATATGGAATGCAAAGAGCTTGCAGTAGAAGAGATTTGTTTCACAGTATCGAAAATCAAGAATTGCTCATAGCTCTTAAGGTATGCACTTTAGAACCCATGTTTACTTGACTTTTTTGTTTAGAATGATCGTTCCTGTCATGGCCCTGAATATTGACTACCACTTCTGAAATACCCTTATATACATATATACGGGGTGTTTCGGAAGTGATTGTCCATATTCAGGGCCATAACAGGAATTATCATTCGAAACACCCCATAAGGCCTGACTTTTGAGAGCAACACCGTACATTGCAACTGGCGGGATTCAGAATTGTCGTAAGGCAGGGCCACACGGCACACGCACATTTTCAGAAATTTTTGTGTTACAAGTCAGGTTTGGCCAGGAATGCTCTCGTTAGCTAATCAACAGAGCAAAAAATGCCTTTACTTACAAACTTACTGTTTTAATAATAATAAAACGACAGTGTGATACATACGTGTGCTTCGTATGATTCTCTCAGCTTTTCAGTGTTGCATTCCTTACCTCAGCACAAAGACATACTTTCAGCTCTGTAGACTTGTATGACACCCCTTCATCCGACAGCCATCTCGGAAGCAGAGCGTTGCATTACTTGGTGCCCCTCCCACGCATTTGTTTCAATTGTGAAGCGAGTCGTCGCAGCAGTAGGTGCGGAAAGCGCTGGGGCGAACGCGTTGATACCCGCAGCTGCCGGCACGTTTACAATGGGTCGGCTGTCTCCCCTCCAACACTATTGGACGTCGCGTCCAAGCGTGCTGCCGCACCGTTGCTCCGCAGGGAAACTGAAAAGATGACTCGGCGCGTCGCTTCGCGGGCGGTGGCGTGTGATGTCTAATTCCCATTAGGGCTGCACCAGCTGCACGCAGGCGGCGCTCCGCTGCAGACATCCGCCTCCGAAGCACCCCGGAAAGCAGCCACATGTTCTCAAAGGGAATGCGCGAGTGACGCTTGTGTGTATGTGTGTGTGTGTGTGTGTGTGTGTGTGTACCGCGTTGCAGCGAGCGAGCTTTTCTGGTTTGTTGTGACAAACAGCACTTGGACAGACGGATACACACAGACGAGTAGTTCCCGTCTGTTGTCGCCACCGCCCGATTTGGTTTACCTACTCTTGTCCAACACAAGAGTCTGAGACTCAGGTACTACCTTTCAGGGGTCACTGAAAAGCAACGCTACACACGTGACGAGGAGTGCAAGTGTACTCGAACAATACAGCGCATCATATTTACTACAGATGTTGCGTCACAGCTCGTAAATGTTTGAAGCAGGACAAACTTCTTAATCGCTTAGAGCTACTGCTGACGTATAAACATACACCCTGTATCAAGTAAAACTGCATTGTGTTTTTGACGGCAGTCTCAGTGACATAGAATATTTCGACGCCGTGCTAAGACTGACGCCATTCATGATGATGTAAATACGAGGGCTATTCGGTAATCTACCTCTACATCTACATCCATACATCCATACTCCGCAAGCCACCTGATGGTGTGTGGCGGAGGGTACCTCAGTGAACTTCCGATACTATCCACAAGGTCATTTATATATATTGTGAATAGCAACGGTCCTACCACACTCCCCTGCGGCATACCTGAAAGCACTCTTACTTCGGAAGACTTCTCTCCATTGAGTACCCCTATCGGTTCTCCCTTCTATTCCACTCTCGTATTGTTCTTGGATAGAAAGATTGTCGGTATGCCTCTGTGTGGGCTCTAGTCTCTCTGATTTTATCCTCATGGTCTCTTCGCGAGATATACGTAGGAGGGAGCAATATACTGCTTGACTCCTCAGTAAAGGTATGTTCTCGAACCTTCACCAAATGCCCGTACCGAGCTACTGAGCGTCGCTCTTGCAGAGTCTTCCACTGGAGTTTGTCTATCATCTCCGTAACGCTTTCGCGGTTACTAAATGATCCTGTAACGAAGCACGCTGCTCTCCGTAGGATCTTCTCTATCTCTACTATCAATCAAATCTGGTACGGATCCCACACCGCTGAGCAGTATTCAAGCAGTGGGCGAACAAGTGTACTGTAACCTACTTCCTTTGTTTTCGAACTGCATTTCCTTAGGATTCTCCAATGAATTTCAATATGGCATCTGCTTTACCAAAGATTAATTTTATATGGTCATTCCATTTTAAATCACTCCTAATGCGTACTCCCAGATAATTTATGGAATTAACTGCTTCCAGTTGCTGACCTGCTATATTGTGGCTAAATGATGAAGGATCTTTCTTTCTATGTATTCGCAGCACATCACACTTGTCTACATTGAGATTCAATTGCCATTCCCTGCACCATGTGTCAATTCGTTGCAGATCCTCCTGCATTTCAGTACAGTTTTCGATTGTTACAACCTTTCGATATTCTACAGCATCATCCGCAAAAAGCCTCAGTGAACTTCCGATGTTATCTACAAGGCTATTTATATACATTGTGAATAGCAGTGGTCCTACGACACTACCCTGCAGCACACCTGAAATCACTCTTACTTCGGAAGACTTCTCTCCATTGAGAATGACATGCTGCGTTCTGTTATCTAGGAACTCTTCAATCCAATCACACAATTCGTCTGATAGTCCACATGCTCTTACTTTGTTCATTAAACGACTGTGGAGAACTGTGTTAAATGCCTTGCGGAATTCAAGAAACACGGCATCTACCTGGGAACCCATGTCTATGGCCCTCTGAGTCTCGTGGACGAATAGCGCGAGCTGGGTTTCACACGATCGTCTTTTTAGAAACCCGTGCTGATTCCTACAGAGTAGATTTCTAGTCTCCAGAAAAGTTATTATAACCGAATAAAGTACGTGTTCCAAAGTTCTACAACTGGTCGACGTTAGAGATATAGGTCCATGGTTCTGCACATCTGTTCGACGTTCCTTCTTGAAAACGGGGATGACCTGTGCCCTTTTCCAATCTTTTGGAACGCTACGCTCTTCTAGAGACCTACGGTACACCGCTTCAAGAAGCGGGGCAAGTTCCTTCGAGAACTCTGTGGTGTAAAATCGTACTGGTATCCCACCAGGTCCAGCAGCCTTTCATCTTTTGAGCGATTTTGTTTCTCTATCCCTCTGTCATCTATTTCGATATCTACCATTTTTTCATCTGTGCGACAATCTAGAGAAGGAACTATAATTACCCGACCAGCATCAGAAATCGCAGTGAAAATCCAATGACGCTTTGCTTGTCACATATGTGTTGAGCAGTGTCTCTAGTATGCCCGTCGATCGCATCACGTCGCTCTTTTCAGTTCTACGCGCACGGTGAGCACATAAAAATGCCTACAACAATAGCGTCACCCGGCAAGTACAAGCGCCTTTTGAGAGATTTCGCCTGATTTTGTGGAGCCCTTATAATATAACTCTCATGTATTTCCTACTTCGTGACACTTCTCGGCCACACACTGCAGGGAAAATTAAGACGCGCCTGCAGCGTTTTCGGTAAGAAGTGTTTGATCACTCACCGTACAGCCCGGGATTGACTCTCTCTGAGTTTCATCTCCGCTCACAAGAACCGCTGGCTATGAAGACAAGAGTTTGACACCGACAACGAGCTGCAGACTAGACCAGCCTAGAGTACTGGCGGAAGGCACAAACGGCTGCTTTCTATGAAGAGGGTATGGGAAAGCCGGAGCGGCGACTATGTAGAGAAGTATCTATACGTTGTAGCTGACTGTTTGCAAACAAAACATTTTAGATATTCATTGTGGGTTCCATTTAGCCATTGCAACTTAATAAAATAATATATCTTGTAATTTTTATGTTACCTGATGATGATCACTTGATCGAAACTAGTTGTGAATAAATCGTTATTTCATCAGTAACTCTTAGTGGTTCTTAAATATAACTGTCTTCAAATTCAGCAGCCATCGTCGGTACCGATCTAAGTTGTTCAGGTGACCGCTTATTTTGTAGGAACTGACGTCAGTAATGCGTTCAATGTGACTAACGAGAGGGCTTTACAAGAGTGGAGACAACGCTATCTCTTCTTTCTGCTGTAACTACCTACAGCGTAGTGAAGCAAAATGTTAATGACGTGTTCTACAGGAACTTAGCACAGGGCGCAATCGTTCAACGTGATTTACAAAAGCGCTATGTAAGTGACATGTAGACCAGGTGTAACAAGGTAAGAAAACAGTTGAACGATTCAGCTTACGTTTGCCACACCAACTACATAGTAAATTTAACTGAGCATTCCTCAATAACTGGCCTCCGTTCGTATTCCGTTCAACGTGATTCACTGGTTTCACTTGCTTCGCTTTCAACGATTTCTTGCACGGATGTTCATCCAAGACATCAAGTGCATCACCTCTATGGCACCTAAAATAAAAATTAATTAATCAGTCAGTGAGTAGGATATAATTCTCCAGAATATTTAAGTGTGCAATTCGCTGAAAATTTGAACAGGAAGGAACATAATCCTGAGCGTCTCAAACAATAGCTTTTGTTCTTCACATCGTTTCTAGTTTTTCTAACAAAGTAATTAATATCATAGCACTTTTACATACTTATGTACAGTAATTTTCTACGGTACGTCGTCACCCTAGGAAACAAGTACTGATTGCAGAAAAGCGAGCAGCGAGAATATAATGTGTTGTTGAAGCACAGTCATCTCGAAGGCACATCTTCAGGAGTGTCAGACAGTGCACGTTCTTCAAAATGGTTCAAATGGCTCTGAGCACTATGGGACTTAACATCTATGGTCATCAGTCCCCTAGAATTTAGAACTACATAAACTTAACTAACCAAAGGACAGCACACAACACCCAGTCATCACGAGGCAGAGAAAATCCCTGACCCCGCCGGGTATCGAACCCGGGAACCTGGGCGTAGGAAGCGAGAACGCTACCGCACGACTACGAACTGCGGACTGCACTTTCGTAATCGACATAAATAATACAGTGCATTGCGGGACGGTAACAACTTCCACAGTTACAGCGCTAAAAGGGAAAAAATAAACTAAGTTTCTCATTACTAAGTTTTAGCTGAGTGGTTTGTGGTCCACTGACCATCGTGTATGCAGATATGTAGCTTTTTCAGTTTATAAACAGCACACCGACACGTAAGGTTTCACAGTACATTTAGCTGAAAGGCTTGTATATGCCTTGCAACTGGCTGGAAGCAATTCGACATTTACTTATTTGTACTTCAGCTGTATTTTCCATATGGCTCGGTAGTTTTCCCGTCATAGATTTGTGTCTTTTGAAAATGCGTTCCTATGTGTGAACAAATTCTGTCATACGTACGAGCTGGTCGACAAGCAACGTATGAAGCAAACAGCGATGCTGTTGCTTGTGCCACTGTTTGCTCTTTCATTCCCCAGTCCCCTTGTCGTTTGAGGTTTCATTTGGCATGATGTGCCGCATTGTTTTCTCACTTCAGTCGCTAAATTCACAATTCGTGTAATCCCAAGAATCCCTCTGTTTTCACATCATCATTGTGTCCTTGCTTACCTTTTGTATTTACCTTTACCTTGCCCTTCTTTGTTCTACATATGTGTGTCGCTATGAATAAGTGTAATGCTGTGAGATCGAGCTACAGTGCGTTGTTTGCTAATTGTATCATCGTTCCTGTGCAATATTCTTTAAAGTTACTCATCGACATACATCCGGCACGAGGCATTGTATAGTGCTACTGTACACTCTGCCAGTCGGGTAAGCAGCGAGGTAATGACAGACGTGCCTTGTCTGTTCGCGCAGTAACTTCGTTCACGGTGTGCTGCCAATGTAAAATATTCACTGAAAAGAAGGAAATCGTTTCACAGATTGCCTCGTACGCTGGTCCTCTAAACAACCGCATTAGCGGTACATAGGAGTACACGTTGTCTTTCTTCCAAAGCTACCTAGGTATCTGAGTTTATCTTATTCTTTCATATGGACTGTATCAAACTGCCGAGATGCTAGCAACGCCTGCCTCACTTTCTTTGATGTCGGGACCCAGACCTACGTTAAACCGAATGCAGACATTCGGGCAGTACTCCAGAATAGGTGGTACTAACGTTTTGTTTCTGGTTTCATAAACAGGTGCACCGCACTTGCCCAGAAATCTCACAGCAACATTATGCTACGGATTGTGTAACTCGCGTACAAAAGATGATACACAGGGTGTCAGTGGTGGATAAGAACTTATTTTCTCTAAACGAAAGGCAAAAATAGTGGACGAGCCATAAACTAAAACTTATAAAGAGTGGCCCAATCAAAGTTTACTAGAAGAGTTCGCTCTCTCTTGGCTTATGAAGCTACTTACCGTTATATTTATCAGCCCCCTCCCTTTAATTAAGAAAATTCTATTTGATGGTCATCATGTGAATGAATGCACAGTTAACGACTGTATTTATCACGACTATGATCGTTTCTTGTAGACTGTGAAATACACCCATGCGTAAAAATTAACCATGAAAGAAAACTTCTGATGTGTCACGACCAAGTAACATAATACCATGAAACCTGGAGCATACATAGAAAAAAATGCTATGGTATAGTACAGTAAGTAACTGTAAATGCACAATGAGACGAACAGAAAAGATACTTTATTTATACGGTGGCTCAGATGGATAGAGCGTCTGCCATGTAAGCAGGAGATCCCGGGTTCGAGTCCCGGCCGGGGCACACATTTTTAGCTGCCCCCATCAAGGTATGTCAATAACACCTGTCAGCAGCTGAGGGTTTCAATTAATTATCATTTATTCTAGAGAAGCTGCACCATCATGTTCTTTCGAGAACAGTTACTATCTTCATATACACTTTATTCAATGGAATTAATTACACTGGCGTCGCCACGATTCATGATGGTCATCTGGACACAGAAAAAGCCGGAATAATGTTCTCAATAGCGTGTGTGATCACCACGGACTGCCGTGTATGCTCTGCGATGTCTTTTACATGCTGGCCACACTGTCGGTATGTAGTTCTTGTGGCAGGACTCTCCATTCTTCTACCAGGGCGGCTGACACCTGCTGGATGGCCGTTGGTGCACATGGACATCCTGCAGTGCACCTCCCCAATGCATCCCACACATGCTGAATGATATTTAAGTCGAGCGAACGAGTTGGCTAGTCCATTCTCCAAATATCCTCGCGTTCCAAGAGTTGTACGATGCGGTCGCTTATTGTTACCCATAGAAATGAAGTTAGGACCAAATGAAGTCCCATAAAGACACAAATGCGGAAGGAGTACAGTGCCACAATAGGTGAGTGCAACCTGTTCACAGATATGGATGTCAGTACGCCCATGGAACATTATGCCTCGCCCCACCTTAGCACCTAGATCACCATGTTCGGGAATGTCCCTTGGTGCATTACTCGTTCCCACATCTCGCCACCTGAGGATGCCTCCAGCATTAGTGGTCCAGGTGCTGTGGTTTGGGGCGTACTGACCTCCAAATCTTTGAGCACGATGCACTTCCCAATCAACGTTATTGTGGCACTGTACTTCTTCCCCATGTGCGTTTTTGGGTGCATGCGCTCCTGATTTCAGTGTCGCAGATGACAATGCGCGGCCGCATCGAACAGTGCCGATTGAGGACCTCTCGGAACGAGAGGATATTCGGCGAGTGGACTGGACTGCCCGTTTTCCTCCACTTAAATCAAATCGAGAATGTGTGGGATGTGGGATGAGTTGCGTAGACGTATAACAGCACGTCCACATGCTGCAGTGACCATCCAGCAGTAGTCTACCGCGCTGGTAGAGGAATGGAACGCCCTGCCGCAAGAACTTTGCACCAGTCTGGTGGCTAGTGTCGGAGCACACTATAGACATGCATTTCCGTCCTTGATGATCACTAACCCTTTTAGGAACCATGCCCAAGGGAACATCATGAATCGTGGTGACTCCAGTATAATTATTTCAATGAACAAAAGTGTCATTTCTGGTCGTCTCATTCCGTATTTCTTTCAGTTGCTTCCTTTGAAAGTTCATAATTTCGTGGAGCTGCGTTACTTGGCAATGAAAATGTGAAAATTACTTGATACCATAAGTTTAACGATGGCAATACGTATCACTGTAATATATGTAAACTGAAACCTACAATTTCATGGAACAGCATCATACTTTAATCTGGCTTCTACTACAAGTGTATGAAATATAGAAGTAATTAACACTAAACATAATAATAACAAAAGAAAAATAGTAGCAGATTGTACGCATGCTACTTGAGTAGATCGGGAATGTAAATGATGTTTTAGTAAAAAGAGTGGTGCCTAAAATCAAATAAAAAATGGTTCAAATGGCTCTGAGCACTATGGGACTTAACTGCTGAGGTCATCAGTCCCCTAGAACTTAGAACTAACCTAAGGACATCACACACATCCATGCCGGAGGCAGGATTCGAACCTGCGACCGTAGCGGTCGCGCGGTTCCAGACTGTAGCGCCTAGAACCGCTCGGCCACCAGACCGGCGCCTAAAATCGGCTCTTGGCTCGGAGGAAACAGTTTTCTGCTTAACTTCATCAAAGCACAGGCGCACTTCTTACCCACATATCATACAAAACGTTTTTTCATTCATGGCGAGTTGATCAAATACCCAGGGAAAAAGCACGATTTAAATTATTAGGACCTAAGAAAGGCCTTCTTAGGGTCATAATATTTCTTGTCTAATGCTAAGATTTGAGTTACATTGTCTTCAATTTTTCCACTTTCACTGAAAATGAACGTGAAAGCTTGATTACGTAGTTTATTTTAACGATATAGTGTCATAAGGAATTATATCTGTACACTCACAAAGCTATTAGCCAAAGAAAGGCGGTTAGAAGTCGAAATGAATATATGGGCGTGACAGGTTGAAGTTTAATTACTAAGCGGGTCGAAAATTATCATAAAATTATAAATATTTTGATTCAAATGGTTCAAACGCCTCTGACCACTATGGGACTTAAAATCTGAGGTTATCAGTCCCCTAGAACTTAGAACTACTTAAACCTAACTAACCTAAGGACATCACACACATCCATGCTCGAGGCAGGATTCGAACCTAAGACCGTAGAGGTCGCGCGGTTCCAGAGTGAAGCGCCTACGACCGCTCGGCCACACCGATATTTTGATTGGATATTGGCTAGAAACTGATTAAAGGTCATATGTCTCTGCAAACAACGGTTTATTAGTGGACGACAAATTGTAAGCCACATTAAACATCATACTGTCGACTTATTTCTGTGAACCACGCGACCACGATGAAAAACGGTATTTCTTGGAAATGTGCTGACGTTCAGACGCCTGCTGTGCGCTACTGTTAACTAGAGCACTAAAACGGTCGTTAGCCGCTAGGGTGTAAATATAGGGGTGCGTTTTTATTTCCAGTTCCTGGAGCTCCGCTCCCCTCCAGCTAAGAACAGCGTATGTCGGTGGCAACTGTATAAACCAAGGCTAAAATAAAGAGTGCTGCCGTGATAACATTTTTCGTGAGAATGTGAAAAATCATTCGTTTGTCGTCCCTTCGTCGCTTCAGGTCTACGAAGAAAATATATAGTAGTTTTATTGTGCTTCTATTTGTTTTGTGTCTGAAAATCTTGCACTTCTCCTCATATCAGGAAATTTGATAAAGGCAGTTACTGTATTCGGCTGCTCTGCTTCCAAAACTGTCGGAGCTACTGTGTTATGTTTGTTGTTTAGTTTTGTATGGTGTTATCGGTCCGTTAGGTGTAGTACTTGCTAGGAAAATTCTGAAGTAGTTTCGTTTTCTAGCAAAAAATGGTGCAAATGGCTCTGAGCACTATGGTACTTAACATTTGTGGTCATCAGTCCCATAGAACTTAGAACTACTTAAACCTATCTAACCTAAGGACATCACACACATCCATGCCCGAGGCAGGATTCGAACCTGCTACCGAGGCAGGATTCGAACCTGCTACCGTAGCGGTCACGCGGTTCCAGACTGAAGCGCCTAGAGCCGCACGGCCACACCGGCCGGCCTCGTTTTGTAGTGCAGACCACGAACGAAGTCTGCTCTGTGGTATGGGTGTTAGGTCTTACTGAATGCGCCGGTAAACAGCTAAATGCTCGCTGTCGGTTCAAATAATGACAAATAGCGATATCTACATGTAGGGGTTACACGATGTTCTCTTATCACCACGATTTATACACCCAAATTAACTGAAAAACTGAGCACTAGTTCCTTACGTTTCTTAAAATTCCTAATTGAAATAATGAAACTTAAAATAAAATTGTAAATAAAATTTTCGTGTGTTATATTTCAAATATCTACAGTACTACATGCAATAATCAGCCAGAACATTATGATCGCCTACCCGGTATGTCCGCCTTTGGCACTGATAAAACCGGTGACGTGTCATGTTATGGCAGCAACAAGGCCTTGGTAGATTGCTGGAGGGAGTTGGAACCATTTCTGTACCCACAAGTCACCTAATTCCGGTAAATCCCTTAGAGGGGGCTGAATACGCCACTTTCTCACAACCCAGATGTGTTCGACCGGGTTCACCTCTGGCGAATTGGGGGCCAGCACATCAATTGGAACTCTCCACTGTGTTCCTCGAACCACCACATCACACTTCTGGCCTAGTGATGTGACGCATTATCTTGTTGCAAATACCACTGCCGTCGGGAAACATGATCGTCTTGGAGGGGTGTACGTAGCATGCAACCAGTGCACGATACTCCTTGGCAGTTATGGTGCCTTGCACGAGCTCCATTGGATTCATGGAAGCTCACGTGAATGTTCCGCAGTGCATAATGGAACAGCCGCCAGAGGACAAAGTGTTGTTCCCCCGGTGTTGACGGATTCACGCCCTCCCATTGGAATGATGAAGGTATAGGGATTCATGAGACCATGCAACATTCTGCCACGGCGCCAACGTCCAGTTCCAACGATTATGTGTAAATTTCAGTTTTAGTTGCCTATGTAGTGTTAACTTGACACATGTATGGATAGTCGGCTGCGGAGGAAGTCGTTAGGAGTTTTCGGTGCACTGTACGTTCAGAGACACTTGTACGCTGCCCAGCAATGAAGTCTGGCGTTAGTTCAGCCACAGTTCACAGTCTGTCCTGTTATACCAGTCTATCCAGCTTATGAAGTCCGACATCTGTAATGCGGGGGTGACAGCCCAACACAAAGACGTCTGGACGTAGTTTCACCTCTGTTTTGCCTCGTGTTGAAGACACTCACCAGCAGCACTCCTCAAACGCCCGAAAAAACGTGCAGTTTCCGAAATGCTCGTTCTGAGCCTCCGGACCATCACAGTCTGCCAGCGGTCAAACTCAGATCGCGCGCCTTCCCAATTCTACACACTGACAGCACACTCACTAATACTACATGCACCGTGCGTGTGTCTGACTAGCAGTTAGTCCTCACCAGCTGACGCTGCTGTTGGCTGGACGGGTCTGTGGTCATAAAGTTCTGGATGATCAGTGCAAAGACAAATAGACGTTTAAGGTTGTTACCAAAATCTCGACAGATTTAGTTCAGAATTTTACATAATACTCTATTAAACGTTCTGACGTACACAGGATACATATTTTTATATACATATACTACAGAAATGGGAAAGATTGTTAGTAAAAATCTCAAAAACTAATTGACTGGTTTACTTCAAATTTTTGCACCAATTCTAATAAACGTGAAGAAAGATATAAGCTATACATTTTTAAACAACAATGTACATGTTTCTTTTTAACACTGTATCATGTAGAGTTGTGCTTTGAAAAATGAGCGGTATCGTTTTCTTTCTACGTGTCAGTTTTAGGGACGATAGCAAGGCATTTAAACCATCTGACAAGAACTATATATACAACAGAGGCCTGTGTTATTTTCTTCATTACAATCGGTTTGCCGGCCGAGGTGGCCGTGCGGTTCTAGGCGCTTTAGTCCGGAACCACGGGACTGCTACTGTCGCACGTTCGAATCCTGTCTCGGGCATGGATGTGTGTGATGTCCTTAGGTTAGTTAGGTTTAAGTAGTTCTAAGTTCTAGGGGACTGATGACCTAAGATGTTAAGTCCCATAGTACTCAGAGCCATTTGAACCATTAAAATCAGTTTTAACATAGAACACGAAAGTTGCATGTTTCGCTTATCGTTTTGTGATTAGAATACTACTACAGGATCTGTATCCTGCCTAGAATGAAATTTTCGCTCTACAACGGAGTGTGCGCTGCTATGAAACTTCCTGGCAGATTTAAACTGTGTGCCGGACCGAGACTCGAACTCGGGACCTTTGGCTTTTGCGGGCAAGCGCTCTACCAACTGAGCTACCCAAGCACTACTCACGCCCCGTCCCCACAGCTTTACTTCTGCCAGTACCTCGTCTCCTACCTTCCAAACAAAGGTCCCGAGTTCGAGTCTCGGTCCGGCACACAGTTTTAATCTGCCAGAAAGTTTGTACCCTGCCTGTTTGCAGATTAAAACTATGAGAAATACTGTCACCTCCCCCCTACACACACACCCTCCGCAACCAAACAGGCTATTCTTCGACGTCTCAAGATGTAATCTAATAACTGATTCCTTCTTTTGCCAAGTTTGTGTTATAAATTTGTCCTCTCGCCTCCCCCAGTTTGATTTAGTGACTTCAAAATTTACTCAATCTACGTCTCAAATCTCCAGACATATTTTCAAAAATACGCTGAGCATTTAAATTTATGATAGATATTATAATACCTCTCGCTTTCAGAAAAGCTATTCGTTTTTCAAGTCTTCATTTTATATCTTCTGCATTTCTGCCACCATCATTTTCGGTGTCTCATCTCCTCATCTAATTCCGTCGGTATTACCTGCAGCTACATTCCACTACTTTTATTTTGCTTTTGTTGATGTTCAGCTTATAACATTTCTTCTAGTTACTGTCGATATAGCTCAAGCAATCTTCCCAATTCCTTGCCTTATCTCATAGAATTACAATGCCATCAAGCAAACAAAGTTTTCATTTGTTCTTTCTGAGATTGAATTACGTTTTCAAATATCTGTGTGGCTTCCTTTGATGCTTTTTGAATATCCAGTTTAAGCAGAACATGATTGACAAAGGATAAATAACTTTCTGACATCTGTAGTAAGACCAGGAACTTAATAGTTCATCGTACCCTCGACGACGACATCTTTACAGATTTACAGATGGAGAACAAACTAGGATTTCTGAGAATGATAGAGAAGAATGTCGGCCATTACCTTCTCGAAGGAACCGTACCGTCATTCCTCGTAAGTGTTTAAGTGGGGCCTCGGGAAACTAAATTTGGCCGGCTGGACACGAATCTCCCATCTCCTCCCGTAATACGTGGCGGCACACACGTGCCTAGGACACAGCCGCCGTGTGCCGCACTCCGCGGCCGGCGCCTCCACACTGCAGCCCCGGGCAGCCTGACAAGCCGCCCCAAGCCCCTCAGCTTTTGTCCCACAGACTAAGCGGCGGCTACGCTATTGTCCGAAGACTAAGCGCCCTACAGCCGCTGCTTGTCGGCGCTCTCAGAGGTTAACCGGGCCTCTCTCAACTCAAGTTAATGAAGCAAACAATGTTGAAAGAAAAGGTCCAGCACTTAGAAGTTTACTGTTGTGTTTCGCATTCGTAAAACTTAGAGGAGGAGACAAATTTGAACAAGTACTTAGGTTTCTTTTATTTTTCTAGTAGATGACCCGTCCGAATAGCACGCGCGTTAGCTCGCTACTTTCTGGTTTCGGGGAGGTGCGCCAGTGGCTAGCCAGCCTTGATGTGATTTTTAGGCGGTTTCCAACATGCCAATAGGTGAATCCGGGGCTCGTACCCAAGTCCTGCCTCGGCTACAAAATTTACAAATATTTCAAACACCTGCTCAAATTTTCATGTAGGATAACACCAGGCGCAGAATGGTCAGGCACACAAAATTCCATCCCTGGGTAAAGGGACACCGAGTCAATTTCAATGACGAACATTGCCAAATCCAGAGAGTTGTAGACCCCCCCACCTGCAGGATAGAGGATAACGACCAGGAAAAAGACGTAGAAGCCTGTGCCTCCTATGTCTATAAACGGTTCACCATCGGAATGAGACAGTTAAAATGAAACTCGGTGTGAGCGTACTTACAGGGGTTGGACAAAAACATGGCAACACAGAGATAAATACAGATGCTAGCAACACTGGAAGTGGACCTGTTCTATTTTACCTCGAACGACATCTGTGCAATGTGTCAATCGTGGTCAGAACAGTGTTCTGCGTAGCTGTTCGTGCATTATATCGGACCTAAGGGAATTCTAACATGCGCATAGTGCTGGTGCTCTTTTGATGTGTGCGTCCGTAACTAAGGTAGTCGAAGGTTTTGGTGTTCCGACAGGCATCGTTCGAAGATTTGTACTGAATACAGAAAAAGCGGAAAAACACCATCCTATAAGTCAGAATGGGGACGAAAGTGGTGTTGGGTGATCGTGACAGACGTTCATTGAAGAGGACTGTGAAAGAAAAACGGACGATAGTTCCTAGGTTACTGCAGAACTGAATATCGCACTTGCGAAGCCTGCCAGCGGCCAAACAACACGGAAGGAGCTCCCTAAGATGGGAATTTCACGGCGAGCAGGAATTACAAAGCCACACATCAATGATGCAGATTGCTGTAACAGGAAATATTGGTGCCAAAACCATAAAACCTGGGGGGATTACTGTTGTTTCACACTGTTCCCAACTTCTCATCACGCGTATGTCCTAAGAGTGAAGCACGGTTGGCATTCGGTGATGATATGGGCAACCGTATCAAGAAAATGGTTCAGATGGCTCTGAGCACTATGCGACTTAACTTCTGAGGTCATCAGTCGCCTAGAACTTAGAACTAATTAAACCTAACTAATAAGTACATCACACACATCCATGCCAGAGGCAGGATTCGAACCTGCGACCGTAGCGGTCGCTCGGTTCCAGACTGTAGCGCCTAGAACCGCACGGCCACTCCGGGCGGCGGCAACCGTATCGCGGTATTCCATGGGTCCCATAGTTATTCTTCAAGGTGGCATTACTGACAAGGATTACATGATCGTTTTGGCTGATTAGGTGCATCCCGTGGTATAATATTTCATCCCCAATGATGATGCTGTGTTCCAAGAGGACTGAGCCCCTGTTCACACTGCTCTCACCATTAGGATCTGTAAGCACGAGGATGAATTGTCGCATCTCCCCTGTCCATCAAAGTCACCATTCCTCTATATTATTGAGCCCTTACGATCTATTTTGGTGAGAAGGGTGCGTGATCGCTATTCATATCCATCATCGTTACCTAGACTCGCCACTATTTTGCAGGACGAATGATACACGATTGCCTTGAAAACCATACACGACGTTTATTTATCCATTCCGAGATGACGGTTTTCCTGCATCTTACGGGTCATGGTAATGTGTTGTGTTCTGCGCGTACAATGGAGGAGCCAGGCCATTACAAACTTCTAAAATCTGATTTGTAATACAAACATGATGCGACAACGATTCAGTGCATCAGAAATATCAAGTAATGTCCAGTGAATTATTGTACTGAAATAATTTGTTTCTCAAATTTTCTCGGGTGACTGATAGTGTGCTGTCAGGCGTTCTGTCCACTTGCTGATTTCTATAGTCTCCACGGCACTTTGACGACCGACCAAGTTCTCTTCTTCAGGTGCTAGGCGTTGTGTTCATACGCATACTCGTTGTGCGGACGTGCGGACTCCCAACTGGACTCGCTGTTTATAGCTACGTCCGAATCCCGTCGCCCACTACGCTCTTTGATAAAAATTGTCGGCCGAAGTGGCCGTGCGGTTCTAGGCGCTGCAGTGCGGAACCGCGAGACCGCTACGGTCGCAGGTTCGAATCCTACCTCGGGCATGGATGTGTGTGATGTCCTTAGGTTAGTTAGGTTTAAGTAGTTCTAAGTTCTAGGGGTCTAATGACCTCAGAAGTTGAGTCCCACAGTGCTCAGAGCCATTTGAACCATTTTTTTGATAAAAATTTCTTGCTCTTTTGTTTGTGGGGGTCCTCACTGTTATTCAGTGAAACGCACATTCTCTTAGCATTTTTCACCTTTGAAGGATGAAGTGCCCGGCTAGTCTTAAAAAACTGAGTTGCATACCCCAAACTTGCTTGAATTAAAATCTATACCCCAGTTTATTAGAATTTCCGGTTCTTTATTTCATTAGACCCCTTAATTACGCTGTCCCAGAACCCCATGTCAACGAAGATAAAAAGTCTTCTTAATCATGTTACAGACGATTTACGTCTCTGAAAGTCAGATGTGTACCGATTCCATACGTATCTGGCACGTCTTCTGTGGGACAGACATTAAATTATAACTGTCAATATCAATTAAATTCTCCAACAGCGTGTAACTAAGACGTTATTTTACTTTGTTCTGACGACAACTAGTTTCGGTATTCCACTATGCCATTTTCAGGTCCCTCAAAATGAACGATAATACCATACAGTGCCATATATCCCTGGATTTCGTGAATTCAAACCGTTTCACAAGTGCTACACTCGAAGGCTTCGAGATTCTACCAAGTATCTGAATGAAGCACTTGTGAAACGGTTTGCATCCACGAAATCAGGGATATATGGCACTGTATGGCATTATCGTTTATTTGGAGAGATGCATATGGGGCCTGAAGATGGCATAGTGGAATGCCGAAACTGGTTGTCGTCAAAATAAAATAACATCTTAGTTACACTGCTGTTGGAAAATTTCATTGATATTGGCAGTTACTTAGTCAGCTGATGTCCCCTCTTCATGATGGATCAACAGAAATTAAAATTATAACAGTCGGTGATAGGTTCAGGGACCATCCG
The DNA here is from genome assembly GCF_023864345.2 of Schistocerca serialis cubense. Taxonomy (NCBI): domain Eukaryota; kingdom Metazoa; phylum Arthropoda; class Insecta; order Orthoptera; family Acrididae; genus Schistocerca; species Schistocerca serialis. The sequence goes on along the minus strand of NC_064641.1, from coordinate 613,612,232 downwards.
AACTGCCACCGTTGGTGCCTCGAGTATAAACATGAAATTAAATGCGAGGTCAGTATCGTTATGCAACGCCAAGATTGGTGGAATAGCATTGACAACAGTTGAGCTGTAGTGCAGCAGCCGCAGGGAGTCGATCTGGGCTATAAAGAGCGGCGCAACGCCAGCAGTACTCCCGTGTAGCAGGAATAGAGGTGGTGAGCGCAAGTTATAACACAGCTCGTACCACCTGTAGAGGACGGCTGGCTAGTTAAATTGTGTCTGTTTCGTGACGAGCAGTAAGGGACACTCTACGTGCTCCTTAGAAGAATTCATATTTCCTCTAGAAATACATTATTTTGCGATGTAAAACATTGTAGAACTTCAGTTTAAACTGTTCTCGTAGGAGGCGTTTATCAAACTTGATGATGTTTTCAACTGCCGCACATGCTACGTTTGGTGTGATGAAAATCCAAATATCAGACATGATACTGTCAGCAACTATTGTCTGTCAACTTGAGGTCTGGACGTTTACTAGGTCAACTAATGCAACGTAATAAAAGTAATGTGATCTCTCTTTTAATTCGATGTGTCATCCTTCATATTTGTAATTTTCCGAACAGAAGTCTTCGACAGTAAATTGTTACGGGACAGAGGATATGAGAGCAAGAAATTTGATCTTTGATTGTCAGTAGCACTGTCGTTGCAATAGCATTGTTGGAGAATTAAGTGAGGCAGTCAGGTGTTAGTTACGCTGCCGAGTGAGTGGAAATAACTAGCAGAACACAGAGACCTTAACGCAGAGGACATTGCTTCTTAGAATTACGATTATATAAAGACTGATTTGAGGAGTGTGAATTCATTCAGGTAATTTTGTTGCTGCATTGCTGGCAAGCTCGTAATTTATGATGAGTTTGTCTACAGCAATTTTTTAGGCTTTTCACTTTAATGATTCTGCTGAGTTAGTTTGATCGTCTAGACAAGACGAAGCGAAATTATCTCCTCGTATGGCTTCTACTCAGAGCTAGAAATGCACAACTCCTTTACCATTCTGTTAACTAAATTCATGGCAGAGTCATATCATTTATAAGAAAGTGACATACAGTTTAACATTTTACAAAAGTCCAAGCCACAGTATGGTCGAATAACAGAATGTTAGACAACGAGTAAACAACATTTTAAATTGTGACGTAATCCTTTTGCACCTTAACTTTTGCCTCCATGCACGTGGACTAAATGGAAAGGCCAGGTGGAAGGTAAATTTGTAGCTGGGTTCATTCTACCGCGGTAATAACGCGACAACGGCCGATCCAGAGTGGCAGCTGGTGAAACTGTGAGATGTTTTTCTGAGGTTTGCGTGCAAGGCCCCGCCTTCGCAGCTCCATTTTGAAGCCGAACTGTCCGTCAGCGGGGGACAGGCAGGGAGGCAGTAACAGGTCGATAAGCGGCCGCCTCGATCTCCTTTAAAGTTCTCCCCCACCCCGCCTTCCACGCCGCTCTCTGTGCTCCTGAAGCACGCTCGCCGGCATGCGAACGTGGATTGTTTCTGCCGGCGACTCATAAACGATCCTTCTTCCTCCGTCCATCAGCGCTGAGAGGGCAGATATTTTAGTGTGCCGCGTTACGCAAATTGCCGATCGCCGTGCCGGTACTTCCACAGAATGTAACATTTACGCATTTAGTTATCGATTTCTAATTCCAAATTTTCAAGAACTGCTTTAATTTTGGTACTTTTTTCCTTTTTTTTTTTTTTTTGAAATTATCAGCCCAATTTTTATATGAAGCACTTCAACATTACTGATGTTTTAGGCAAATATATTTATATTTCGCCTTGTTATCGTACTGAATTTGCTCTTGCTGTCAGCGTTGGTTCCGTGACTGTAGTCCTTTCGTTAGAAAGGAAAACCACCGCCAGTCACAAGTCGTGTTTATTTTCCCCAATACATGATGCTTTTCGATCCCTGGTGTCTCATCTTCAGGTACTTGAACAGTTACATAATTTTTTTGAATTTATGTTGCTACTGGTCTTTTGAAGAGTACCTAGGTATATTACAAATTTTGTAAGACCAAGAAAAAAACGAAGAATTGCTTACTGTTTCCAGTATTTATTATGGTACATTCTCATATACACACGTCTTACAATATCTAAGATGAGACGAAGATGTTACATTATTATTTATGAACAGACAATAAAAAAATGGTTTAAATGGCTCTGAGCACTAAGGAACTTATCATCTGAGGTCATCAGTCAGCCAAAACTTAGAACTACTTAAACCTAACTAACCTAAGGACATCACACACATCCATGCCCGAGGCAGGATTCGAACCTGCGACAGTAGCGGTCGCGCGGTTCCAGACTGTAGCGCCTAGAACCGCTCGGCCACTTCGGCCGGCAACATACATCATTTGCAAAACTATTATTTGTGCAAGTGTCAGACTTGACCTCTGTGATGGAAATAGTAAATGTGATGGAAATAGTAAATGCAGTACTTGATCGTTAGGATAAAACAGACTTTTGAAATTCCTGAAAAAACTGTGTCTGCGCTCTTTGGTAGCCTATATGGAAGGGCCTACCTTTTTTTTTGCCTTTGAAGAACGCAGGGTAGCTATCACGCAAACTTTTACATTCCAATGCTTTCTGTTATTGGGTGAGGCAAGTGCTGTTTAAGTTTGTTGTTTACGGGCAAAGATATTTTTGTGCTCGTATTTATTGGTTCAAATGACTCTGAGCACTATGGGACTTAACTACTGAGGTCATCAGTCCCCTAGAACTTAGAACTACTTAAACGTAACTAACCTAAGTACATCACACACATCCATGCCCGAGGCAGGATTCGAACCTGCGACAGTAGCGGTCTTGCGGTTCCAGACTGTAGCGCCGAGAACTGTTCGGCCACTCCGGCCGGCTCGTATTTATTTTTTTTAATGCTGAGTCCAAGTATGGATTGCTTGTGAATATCTGTGTTCTGTAGGCTGTATCTCCTGCAGTGCTTAACTTAGTGATTTTGGCCTTCATTGTGGTGGACAATTTGTCAGTTGAATTTGCTTAGTACCCATTAATTGTTGGAATTATTGCTCTCGTGATATCTATTTCTTGTGTTAGTGCTTTCGATTTTAAATGTACCTGTATGCACTGTTCAGCGTGGATATACTGCCATTCACATACAATCCATGCAGTACTTCCCCCGTGTGATCAAAATGATTGCCATACTTTGCTCCATAAACTTTTGAAGTAACACTTTAATTCTCAACACCTTTTTCAATCATCTGCCTTTTGACTGGCTTGCTAGTGTCTATCGTTTCGTATCTTTGCTGATCATAGCTTCTCTAGGTGATTATAACACCGAATACCTTTAATCTGTTTTACGTATCCCAGTTTTTATTTGCCCCTAATATTTTTCCCCTTCCAGAGCCAAGTCAACTGTTCCCTGATACCGTTTCAGATGTCCCATTATCCTGTTTCTTCTTTTGGTAAGGGTGTTCGATATATTTTCTTCACTTTGTACTTCATCTGTTCAGTTCAAAATGGCTCTGAGCACTATGCGACTTAACTTCTCAGGTCATCAGTCGCCTAGAACTTAGAACTAATTAAACCTAACTAACCTAAAGAGATCACACACATCCATGCCCGAGGCAGGATTCGAACCTGCGACGGGAGCGGTCGCTCGGCTCCAGACTGTAGCGCCCAGAACCGCACGGCCACTCCGGCCGGCATCTGTGCAGTTAATGTATCACAGTGTTCGATAGTATTGTACTTCATTTCTTTTATCATGTTCTTATCAGTATTTCCGTCTGTCCAAGTTTCACTTCTATACAATGCATCGCAGAGTTTCAGGAACATCATTACATGATATAGTTCGTAAGATTTCCTGTTATCAGCATATACCGGTTTCTTCGCGGATGGGCCAGTTAAGGACCACATGCCAATTGCATTTTCTTATTCGTCACTCTTTTGTTTTTTTTCAGGACTCTCCATCTGTTCACTATATTTTTTTTCTTCCTATCTTCCTACCACTCCACACCATGTTTTTTTTTTTTCCTATTCCACGAGTATTTGTTAGTCTAACGTCTTTCAGGAACATCTTCCTCAGTTCCTAATCAATGCATGATATAATTTATATGATTTCCTGTTATCAGCATATGCCATTTTTTTCTCGGATGGGTCAGCTAAGGACCACATGCCTATTTCATTTCCTTATTCGTCATTATTTTTTTTCAAGAGACACCATCTGTGACAATGTTATTTTGTCTTTCTGTCTTCTACCACTTCATCCCATGTTTTCTTACCATTCCACAAATATTTAATCTTTTTTGTTGGTCTAACGTCTTGCATTTGATATAAATGTCCAGTCTTCTTTTCCTTATTACTTCTGACATGTTTTCTACGTTTCTTGAAATTTCGTTGTTACACCGTAACTTCCGACTTTGCATAGCTTTTCGTGAGTCCAGTATTTTCCTTAATATTCGCACTGCCAGTATTTCTAGTTTATTTGAAATATAGTTTAATGCCAGTCATTCGGTTGTGTATAGACCTTATGGCTTCAATAACATGTTTTAATGTCCAAATTTTGCATTTTTTGGCAGGCTTTTTTTTATCGTAAAGGTCTATATTTGTTCCACATCCCATTCCCACTATATGAATCCTTCCTTCTGTAGCAGCTTTTTTCACACCGGTTTCTTGGATTATAACCTAAAAATATAAAATTTTTCAGCTTTCTCTATTTGTCGAATATGTTTTCTGAACTTCTTGTGTATTTTTAATATTTGTTAAAACTTTGTTTTTCTCCTGCAGAAATTCTTCAGTTGGTTATTTTCTAAAAGATTAATCATATTACAGTAAATGCCACATTTTGATCAAGTATTCCAGACATTTGATTTTTTCTTCCCAACGTTATTGGTAAAATCTTATAGTCAGTCAGTTTTTCATTCCAAATACACATTCTTTTTTTTCAGAATGCGATTAAAAAGAATAAGTAATATGAGTAATAAGCAACCATCCTATTGTACACATTTGTTTACTTCGAAGGGCTGCGGTATTTTCCGACAAATTTCGCTTTAGATATTGTGCATGTAAGCGTTTCTCAATTTAGATTTGCTAATTTAGCTCTTACGTGTATACTAAGACGTTCATATATACTCAATGTATATCACTTATGGCGTGAACCTTTCTTCGACTGTGCCGGTCTATTTCTGATATCTTAATTGCTTTCTAAATGGGAGAATTCCAATGCCTTTTCCGTTACCGTGTTGTCCACAATCTGGCTGTTTAGCAAATCCTTATTTCCTTTCTACTACTTTCACATGCATCTTCTTTGCTCTGTTTATCCTTAGACCAAATTTTAAATACTGGTACGTTGTCCAATCCTTTCCCCATGTATTCTAAATATATCTTACATTCAGTTAGAAGGACTATGTCGTCCGCGTACATAGCTCAATTATTATTTTCTTCTTCCTTTTCCTGACCTTCGTCCCGTATCTCCACGGAAACAACATTATTACTGGATCTGCATTGTTATTGGTACAGGGTGGCTGGATTCCCTGTTCACCAAAATAGCGGCCAGAGCAATAACTAGGGCGCCAGCCCGTTCGGTACCACGTTCCATCGACCTAGGGATCATTTTTCCAAGAGTCGCATGTAAGGGTAAAGATAGTGGGGTTCATTTTATAAGAAGACGTTCAGAAAGGTATCTAAGTCTCGTGCAAGCAGAAGATGACAAACAGCATAAAACACTTCCAGGATGCAGTGAAAATCAGTTTATTGACTTCTATAAAGCATCTAACAGAGAACTACACAACAGCGCTTATTATCAAAAGTACATTCGTATGGGTCATCAAACGAAATTTGTGATCGGACTGAGTATTCTTTGGTAAGGAGAGAGCAACATGTTGTCTTAGATGGCCGGCCGTGGTGGCCGAGCGGTTCTAGGTGCTACAGTCTGGAACCGCGCGACTGCTACGGTCGCAGGTTCGAATCCTGCCTCGGGCATGGATGCGTGTGATGTCCTTAGGTTGGTTAGGTTTAAGTAGTTCTAAGTTCTAGGGGACTGATGACCTCAGATGTTAAGTCCCATAGTGCTCAGAGCCATTTGAACCATTTTAGATGGAAGGTCATCGACAAATGAAGTAACTTCTGGCGTGTCCCAGGGATGTATGAGATCCTTGTTATTAATGTCCGTTAATGGTCCGATAGTTAATACTAGTAATGGCTTCACACTTTTCCAGATGGTAATTATGTACAACGAAGTACTGACTGAAAAAGCTGCACAAATATTAAATTAGGTCTTGGTAAGACTTGAAAGTGGTGCAAATATTGGCGACTTTCTTTAAATGTTCATAAATATAAAATTATGTCCTTCACAAAACTGAAAAATCATAGTATTCTTCTGATCACAATTGGAAGAAAGTCTTACACTGACGTACCGGTTTTTAGATATACGGAATGGAATTATAAGATAGGCTCAGTCTCATTAAACACGTAGCAGACTTCGATTCATTGCTGTTGTAATAAGAAAATGCAATCAACTTTCACCAGACCTATCCTAAAATATTGCTGAAGTGCATCGAACATATTCCAAATAGATCTAACAGTCTATTTAGACATGTAAATGTAGTATAGCTCCCAAAGTATCAGTCCTGTAGACGAGATTAGACTAATTACAGCACGCACAGACGCCTTCAACCATTCTTCCCAAGCTCCATACATGAATGAAACGGGAGTACCTGCTAATACGTAATATAATAGCCCCTCTGCCATGCATTTCACAGCGGTTTATACAGTGTGTAAACGGCTGTTAACAACGCACGTCAGTGGTCCAGAGGAACTGGAGACGAACAGTTTGAAACAGAACACTTTTGGTTCATCATTTCTTTCTCTAGGACCAGCATTTTGCGTGCATATGCTGTAGCTTAGGTATTTTACAGACAATTTTGTAGCAGTTTTCCGAGCTGACTTCCTGTAAGCAAGTGTGGTGCACTGTAAACAATTTTCGCTTACACCCTGTATACCAGCTCGTAAATGTAGATGTAGACTCATGTTTCCCTTGAATATCTTGCGCCACAATGCACGTTAGTCGCGCTATATGATCAGTACAATCTTAGCATTATTGGAGGAATCCTTTCATCTACGTATACCCTTACATTTTCATACATACTCCGCAAGTGAAGGTGTGATGCTCGGGTGAGGGTACCCTGTACCACTACTAGTCATTTCCTTTCCTGTTCCACTCGCAAACAGAGACAGGGAAAAATGACTGTCTATATGCCACGGTAAATGCCCTCGTTTCTCGTATCTTATCTTCGCGGTCCTTACGCGAAATGCATGTAGGGGACAGCAGAATCGTTCTGCAGTCACCTTCAAATTCCAGTTCTCTAAATTTTCTGAACAATGTTCCTCGGAAAGAACATCGCCTTCCTTCCAGGGATTCCCATTTGAGTTACGGAATCATCTCCACTGTACTTGCGTGTTGTTACAACCTACTGGTAACATAACTAGCAGCCCGCCTCTGAATTGCTTCGATGTCTTCTCTCAGTCCCACCTGGTACGGATCCCAAACACTCGAGGAGTGAGAATAGATCATACCAGCGTGCTATATGTGGTCTCCTTTACAGATGAACCACACTTTCCCAAAATTCTCCCAATAAGCCGAAGTCGACAATTCATCATCCCAATCACAATCCTCACATGCTCATTCCATTTCGCATCGCTTTGCAACGTTTACACCCAGATATTTAAAAGATGTGTCTGTGTGAAGAAGGATACTACTAATGCTGTATCTGAACATTACGGATTAATTTTTCCTGCTCATCCGTATTAACTTACCTTTTTCTACATTTACAGCCAGCTATCATTCATCACACCGACTAGAGATTTTGTCTAAGTCATCTTGCATCCTCCTACAGTAACTCAGTTTTGAAACTTCCTGTATACCGCAGAATCATCAGCAATCAAGCGCGGATTGCTGCCTACCCTGTCCGCTGACCATTTATGTATGTATAAAATAATAGCGGTCCTATCACTCTGCCCTGTGGCACACCAGACGGTACCCTTGTCTCCGATTAACACGCGCCGTCTAGTTTTTAAGAAGTCTTCGGGCCACTCACATATCTGGTTACGTGTTACAAATGTCTTCCTTGACAGCCTGCCGTAGGGAAACGTGTCAGCTGCATTTCGGAAATCTAGATACATGAAATCTGCCTGTTGCTATTCATCCATAGTTCGCCAAATATCGTGTGAGAAAATTGCAACCTGAGTTTCGCACGAACGATGCTTTCTAAAACTGTGCTGATTCATGCACATAAGCTTTTCGGTTTGAATGAAATTTATTATATTCGAATTGAGAATACGGTCAAGAATTCTTCAGCAAACCTATGTTAAGGATATTGGTCTGTAATTCTGCGGATCCAGTGTTTTATCCTTCTGCTATTCCGGAGTCACCTGCGCTTTTTCCCAGTCGTTTGTGCTAGGATAGCGGTTCGCGATAAACGCGAGCAAAGTAAGGAGCCAATGCCGTAGAGTATTCGTTGTGAACTCGAAACGGGATTCCATCAGGATGTGGCACCTTATTTGTTTTCAACTTTTTCAGCGGTTTCTGTTGTTGTGACAGTAGAAAATTTTAATTTTTATTCTTGCTTTTGTGACCATAATGAGAGTCCACGCTCCATAGGCAAACAGCGAGCCGACATTTAGTCCACCAGGACGTATGGACAAGATAAGCGGCGGAGGCTGCCAAGTATGATGTTGATCAAATAACTTAGTGTTTGACTTCCTGCCAGAGGAAGCAGCATGAGTGAAACTTGCGCAATGGAAGACGCAAACACCAGAGCGATAATACAGCAAGAAAGAGTGTCAGTCGCGTGAGAAAAAGGCTCGTGTGGAACAAAATTAAGTTGGTGGAGGTAGAAACGAAAGTGTCGTGTGGAACCGAAGGCATTGTTGCGCAAGCCGACCAACTAGAAACGAGACTGTCATGTGGAACCATAGGCATTTTTGTGCAATCCGATCACTTAGAAATGAAAGGGTCGTGTGAAACAAATTAACTCGTGTGCACCCAAGTATATGAGAAACGAAATAAATAGCCAGGCAGCGGAATAGCTAGAAGCAGAGATTCAGATGCAGATTCAAAGCCAGTGCCGGCAGTTTGGAGATTCCACAGCGAGACGCCAGTGGGGCCGAGTGGGCCCATAGCGGCCAATACAGCTGATACAGACTTCAACTACGAGAAGCCGGTGATAGACTCTGGTGGACACTCAGGAGCTGCAGGTCAAGTAGAATTTTTAGAGTTTCATTGGAATAGTTTTGCTGTCAGTCTTTGTCTCAATTACTTAGAGAGATTTCAGTGCTAACCAAGAACAAGTGATTGCTTTCTACTTGTTTCTTATATGTACTGGCAATTAGCTTTGAAGTAGCAAGTCCGAATAAATAGACTGAATCTTACCAAGGGGTTTATGGTCCAACACGTGACATAAGTATATGTGAGAATAAACTTGATAGAAACTAACCAATCTTTTCTGCCTATTGCAATTCTGTAACCTATTTTCAGGAAACTTCTTTGCTTCAAACCAAGGAGATTCTCTCCCTCTCATCTCTGATATAAGGTTGACGACAATTTATAACCAACCCATTGTCGTTAATGTCCCGATTGCGCTACGCAGTTCGAACTTACTTCATTCTTGTATAGTGAGGCTGTGCCGGAACGCGACACTATACACCGCGGATGCTTATTAGTATGTCTTCCATATAGGGGAGAAGACGGTATGTTCGAACGACTCTCCTGCGTGATTAGTAAATGCGTATAGTAAAATAAGTGTGATGCGCCATGTGTCTTGGAGGTGTCAAGCGCAACGGTAGAAGCAGTCTAGAGGGCGCGAGCACGTCCGTTTCCGTCACGAACAGACATCCGCCGACGGTCGATGGCGCTGCCGAACCCTGTCCTCGTTTAATAATCCGAGTTCCTTGCTCTGAGGAGTGACTGCGGACCATTACTAATTACTCTTCTCAGATTTCACAATGCGCCTCCGTCGTAACCCTCTCCGAGCTCTCCCTTCCTATTCCCCACCCAAGCCCACTTCTCCTCGTCCTCCTACCCCTGCTCCTCCCTGCCGCTTAGCCAACAGGAGGAGACGGGGCGGACAAGGTAATCACTGCACCTCTGGAGAAAAGAAAGTTTTGAAGAGGGGGAACACAGGATACGGGCCTCGAAAGGTCGCCAGTACACCTGCCTACCGAATCTCCGCCACAGTCACCTTTCTTTGGGGGCCAACAACAGCAGCCTTACAAAAGGTATCGACATCCGTCAGCACACCGAGGCGGGGAGGAGATGGGGGAGGGAGAAGGTGTAGTTTTGGAGCTGGTCGGGGTGTCAAGAGAGAAAGACCGGGGCAGTGAGGGGGGCAGAGGGGCACGACACAAAGCCTTCGCGTTTATGTTTTAATTAAATGGGCGTGCGTATGAATGGCCCTTTATTCGGCGCCCTGTAATACAGGCCGCCAGCACGTGAGTGAAAATACGAGCAACTTTGTTCGGCACCTCCCTGTTTCAGCCTCGAAGCGTTCATTCATTCGCGGCGCTCAAACGCGAAAGGGATGCGGTGCGCCGCGGCTGCGACTGCCGCAGAACAAGAGACGAGCGGGCGGTGTCACGACACTGTGCCCTCGGGTGGCAGGGCATCTTGACAGCGGCCGTAATCACCCATCGCCGCGGCGACTCCATACGGACCGACAGTTGCAGCGCCAACGCCACCGCCTCAACGCGCCAAAGCGTCAGTACTGTTTCGGCCGGAGCGCTTACGCCCGCGGAGCAGGGAGGGAGGGAGGGAAGAGGAAAAAAAATAAAAAAGGCAGGTAGTGGAGCGGCAGACTGAGGGTGACTCGATGGTTCCCGTCCGCTCACGGTGCAGCAGCTCATTACGGCAAAGCAGCAAAAGGCTCGACTAGGGATGTGTTTCGCGGGCCCTCACAAAGGGCGCAAAAATAAACGCCCGCGAAAGAACAGGCTGTGCGTTACGTTACAGGCTACATTTACGGGGATAACTCAAAGTCTTCCTTTTTTTCTCCCCTTCCTTGCTCACGTGCATTTTTGATGACGGTTCTCCCCCTTTGTGTCGAGAAACGCCAGAGTAAAAACCTGTCGGCGCAGGTGGTTACGCGTTCTTAACCAGGTGATGACAAGGCGCGGTCCTTACGGCTACATCGTCCCTTTCACATTTTTTTTCCAAGCAACATGTTTGAACGTTACATCAGACAGTTCAGATTTTTTTGCCCTTGTCTCCGTAAGACCATTCACATATTTACTCCAGGATAAAAGTAAACAACAAATTTAAGCCAAGTACAAAATTTGAAGGACGCATATGACTACCGGCAGGTAAAGGATGACCTAAAAGTACGTTACCATTTGAAAATACCCTAACTCTCGAAATAACGTAAAACTTGACAGATATGCTTAAAATGATATGGTCTGTACTGAAACCAGAATCGAGAGCAAAAACCGGCCAATAAATGGCGCTGGACAACAACACGTCAGTGACGTCTCATGAGTATCCATACATATTATAAAAATAAATGTACATATGTATGTACGTATGTCACACATCTCCTCCTAAACCACTGGACCGATTTCAAAAATCTCGGTACCTATATCGACTTACGTACGGAAAGAAAAGCTACCGGGGTAAGAACCATATACCTATCAACGGGGCAGGAGTGGGAGTGAAAAGTAATGGAGCTCGGCACGCACGTATTCGGAAATTTTTTTCATCTAGTATTTGAGAATGAGAGCACCTTGTCACTTCCACCAAACTTTATACATGATTTCTAGACATTATGAAACTTACTCTCGCTCGCAACCATGATAATACGATGAAAGGAAAAACAAATTATCACTTAGTACATTTTCGCTGTTCATGTAGCAAAACTGCTGCATTATGTGTAACGTTTAAATTTGTTGTTGTCTGTTGCTAACTCTATTCGCGACAAATGTCACATACACAACTACAGTGAAAAGCCAAAGAAACTAATACACCTGCTTAATATCGTGTGGGGCTCCCGCCGGCACACAGAAGTGCCTCAATACGAAGTGGGATCGACTCGACTAATATCTGAAGCTGTGCTGGAGGGAACTGACACCATGAATCCTGTAAGTTCGTACGGGAAAATGCACAGTTCATCGCTACCTCGGAGATGCTGTGTTCCATTGCTCGTGGACCGACTGTAACACCACATTCAAACTCACTTAAATCTTGCCACTCTGTCATTGTAGCAGGGGCAATCGGTCTAACAGCTGTGCCACACACTTGTTGTCGTATACAGGCGTTGCCGATCGCAGCGCCGTATTCTGCCTGTTTAGATATCTCTGTTTTTGAATACGCATGCCTATACCAGTTTCTTCTGCGCTTCGGCGTAGATTAACCTAAAAATTATATCATAGTACGACTCCTAGTACATTACCTATGACGTCGTAAACACTGAGATGCGTGAAAAACTGCGGCATCAGACAAGGCGTTTTATTTTATTGTTTCTTTGCTACTAACTCTATTCGCAAAGCATTTCGCAGACACTATCCATATATATCAACGGCATTATCGGCAAAGTAATATCACTGAATAACCGATAATTTAGGTTACATGACGTCATAGAGATTGAGCTACGCAACAACGAAAATGCAAAGCCAAAATTAGCTACATGTACTCGTGAAATATGCGTCAAATATGTGACGTGTGTACTATGCCAAAATCGTGGATGAAGAGTATCTCCTAAGCCATTTGATCGATTTCAACCAAACTTGGTATACATGTTACTTACTGGCTTGAGATATACTGCAGTATGTGTAAGTAAGAACCACGAGCCTCCTACTGCTGTGGTGGTGACAACGTGAAGAGAGAAGGAGTAGGAAGAGATTGACAGGAAGGGAGGGAGAAGAAAGACATGGACACAGATAGGGAAAAGGAGGAGATGGACAAAGTGATATGGAGAAAGGGAAAGAAAAATGAAGGGGATGGACGTAGAGAGAAGGAAGAGGCGATGGACAGAGGAAGGATGAGGACGAGATGGACAGAGAGAGTGGGGAGGAAGAGATGGACAGAGAGGAATGGAAAAGGGTGTGGGGAGGAGTTAGAGGTATAGGAGGTATGGACTCGAAGTGGTGGAGGAGCAAATGGTCATAGATGGGAGAATCAGATGGACAAAGAGAGGGAAGTAGCAGATGTATGGGGCAATCGGTAGGAGGAGATAGACAGAGAGTTGAGGATGGGGTGGGTGGAGGAGGTGGGTAGAAAGAGGTCGTGAAGGAGGTATATGGAAGGGGCAGCGGAGGAGATGGGCAAATACAGGGGGAAAGATAATTGTGTATAAAATGAGCTGTAGCGAGACAGGTACTCAGATGCAACTGCAATGGCGGCATGTTGATTTTACCGGAAAAGGTACTGTTGTGAAGCTTTACTATCAAAAAGCAGGGATACTGCAGCTTTCGCCATAACAAGGGTATTCTAAGCAATGAAGGTGCTGTGACTAGTACCACTATGAAGAAAATGATCACGGGTTGTTTAGACGCTCGGCCCTAGTGGTCAACCAGACACAATTGTTACTGCACTCCGACAGTTCAGAACAAAATGGAGACTTTAGCAGGTTTATCGCCGCTAGAACTGTCGTGGAAACCCCACAGCATGATGAGAATGACACGGTGTGGTGTGGAGCTACCAGATCAATGATGATGGGATCCTTTTTCTTCGAGGAAATGCGGAGTGTTGCTTTTCAAAATGTCAGCGTGGTTCGTGTGAGGTATGTTGATATGTTACAGAAATGCTGCATCCCTAGACTGGCTCATAAACACATGCTGGAAGGTACGACTTGAGTGTAGTGTGGCTTGGTTGTAGGGTCATCTGAAGTCGCAAGTCTACCGTGATCGTTCGACCTCATTAGGGACGTTAAAAGACAACATCCGACGACAGTTCCTCGCTATATCTGTGCTGTACAGTGCTGTTCACAACATTGACCCTCGACTATAGATTTGTTGATGAATGACAGCCTACATACTCAGCGTTTTTTTTATAATGAACAACGTGTTTGCTAGAAATTAATTGCTATACTTATTACCGCCTTTATATCACATGTAGCACGATCAGTTCGTCATTTTGTAGACTTCATTTGATTTCAGTAAAACCTGTCATTTCAAGAATGTGTGTTAATTTTTATTTCTTATTTACATTATATCGTGAAGCACTGAATTTTCGTATCTCAAATGACTTTAGCATCACTACGTACAAACTATTTATAAGACCGTATCCGTTCATTTTCCATAGAGTTTTTACCTTAACCAAGCCTTTGCCCCACCGCCTGGAATCTTCATTTTCTTGTTTGCATTCTGTTACACCGGCTGAAATTCAAATGGTTCAAATGGCTCTGAGCACTATGGGACTTAACATCTATGTTCATCAGTCCCCTAGAACTTAGAACTACTTAAACCTAACTAACTTAAGGACGTCACACAACACCCAGTCATCACGAGGCAGAGAAAAATCCCTGAAGGAGAATAAAACGTATTGTAAAAATTTAAAAAAAACGAAATAAACAATAGAATCAGGGCCGGTCGGTGTTGCCGTGCGGTTCTAGGCACTTCAGTCAGGAACCGCGTGACCGCTACGGTCGCAAGTTCGAATCTTGCCTCGGGCATGGATGTGTGCGTTGTCCTTAGGTTAGTTAGGTTTAAGTAGTTGTAAGTCTAGAGGACTGATGACCTCAGATGTTAAGTCCCATAGTGCTCAGAGCCATTTGAACCAATTGAACCAATAGAATCAGGACTATACAGGCAAACAGAAAAAAATAAAACAACCAGGTCGACTGTCCTGTCTCACACAAAAAAGAAACACCACTCTCTCTCTCTCTCTCTCTCTCTCTCTCTCTCTCTCTCTCCCCCCCCTCTCCCTCTCCCTCCCTCCCTCCCTCCCTCCCTCCCTCCCTCCCTCCCTCCCTCCCTCTCCCTCTCGTCCCTAGTTCTTAGTTCTTTGTGTGACACATAAGTTACTGAACAGACCAAGAGTTTTGGAAGGTTTTCCTTGACTCTAAGTCAAATGACACAATTGTTAACCCCATGCTACAATGTTGCATTTAGGAACCTGCAATGCCGATATGGTTGAATGTACCCTAGGATCTACCCATGGGCCAAGATCTCAACCAGGCCGCGCCATCTTAAGATAGTTCAAAGAAATAAAGAAGTGAAAAAGAAAGAACCTGAAAACATTTGGAACGCTCTGGTTCCGACCAAGTTTTGCAGTAGGGTTTCCCTTGGTTGTAAGGCAAATTCCAGAACTGAACATTCATGTTCAAAATTGAGAATCCCCGTTCCAGAAGATCTCTCAGTTCAGCAAAACGCTGAGTATGGAATGCAAGAAACAGAAGGAAAGTTAAAGTGATTTTTAGACTTTGCATTTGAGTGTGGTTTATGTAATGCAAATTAGCCATTAATTAGCTTTCCTCAGCAGCCTCTGTGTCCTATGGCAGTAACATTAAGTTGCACATGAAAAATAACTTTACATTTTCACTTCATGAATAGGGACACCTTGTGGTTGACGGTTGGAGACAATCGTGAAGAAACCAATGCGATGGAGATTCGGTGTCAATAAAACTGTGACCGAAGGTAAATTCTGAGAGTGACCTGCGTGGCACCGGGTATCTCTCTGTACTCTCTTATCAAGGTGACACTATCTGGCAGATGTGGTCTTAAATTTCGGAGCTTCGTTGATATCCACATTTCTCTTTGCTCGCTGCTCTCTTTTTTTTATTTTTCCAGGAAAATACTGTCTTATTAACGAACCTGAAATACATTCCTTGTGTTTGCCTATATCATACATTTACAAGCGTAATAAGGTCTATCAGGATCATATAAAGATATTGTGTGTTTGGTATATACCCGAATATCTACCCCAGAATTTTTTCTTTGGTCGAAAAGTTTAGTAACCATTCTGAAGACACTTGTTGACAAATACTATTTTTTCCCATTCCTATACGCATCGTCCTATGTACGTCAACAGTATATATTGAAACTAGATAAGTATCTGACGATGCCCTGGAATTTATTTATTCTAAACTTCCGTTAGTCCTTCTCCTCTTTCCCTCCCCCCCCCACCCCCACCCTACTGTGTATCTCCTCCTCTCCCCACTATCCGTTCATTTCGTCCTGCTCCTCTCCCTGCCTATCGGCTTCGTTCCCCTGTCTCTGTCCATCTGGTGTTCCCTGTCGCCTTTCTCACTCCATCACCTCCCCCCCTCCTTCTAAGTTCATCCCCTTTTCCCCCTCTAAGTTCATCTTCCCACCCCCTGTATGTCAAGTGACCCAACAGCAACTGATTAGTCTGCAATATAATCAATTGTCACACTGTAACGGAGTGCATCTCTGTTATAGTTTAATTTTACTTCAGGCTCTTGAGTCTATCATTATCGTAGGGTTGCATCTCGATGAGTATTCAACGCAACATTTGTTTGTCAATTCACTGTCGCCCGATTGGTTTCTATTGATCGATGGCGTCTCATTCGATTTGTATCATCTTCATTTGCATTTCTCTTTCTACTTGCGTGAGTGCTGAACGTTTTTGTGATGACCGGTTCGGTTAAATTTCATTTCGCTCTTGGCCTTGCATTGCAGTTCAGTTAGATCGAAAATTCGTATGGTTTGTAGTAAATAAATACAATAAAGTGTTGACTACTATCATAGTCGTGTGTATTATATGTGAATGCAGAATTCCCCAAAATTAGCATTGCGCGCTCTGCTACCTAAATTGCTTCGTCTTATTGGCGGCATTGTAATGCGATTAAGTTGTGTCGGACCAATTCAGTTGTGTCGATTGCGACATAATGTGCGATGCGAATAATCACAGTTCGGTTGACAATGGATAGTTCACCCACTTTGTTGTTACTATATTACCGTTTGTCACTTCAAAACTCACAGCATTTCATAGGTAAATATGTAGAATTTTTTGAGATAAACGGAAAAACTTATTTCATTTGATAAAACTGTTACAATGAACTTACAACACAATTTCAGTTCAACCGGAAACAAATAACTCAGTCAATTTTTCGTTGCTGTGTGACGGATTGGCATGGTCCGCAATTAAACACAGTTATAAAGCAACATTTGCGCATGAGGTAGCAAAACAATTTAGAAATGTAATAGAAATATAGTAACTACATTTATTGGAGAGATTGCGAAACAGCACAAGCGTAAAAACACAAATGTAATTTTATATTGATTTTGGCTGGAAGGCGTTGTTTCAGATTTTTCTCCTGCTCTTCTTCTTCTTCTTCTTCTTCTTCTTCTTCTTCTTATTATTATTATTATTATTAATATTATTGAAGACATTCAGTTGAATCATATCCATCGCGGGACTATAACGAACAAAACAAAAAAGTATCGTCAGTTATGGGCGGGAGTGCATACAATTATTATGATTTCTGCAGTTTGTCCGAATTTTCCGACTTTCATTTGTAACTGTACCGAATTTTTTTCCTGAAAATTGATCCAGCATCATAACGAACAGAAAAACGCACGTATCCATCATTCGAACAGCGAGTTATGGTCCTGAGTTTACACAAAAATTCCATACAAAACACTTTCAGGTTTTCCAAAATTTTCTATTTTTTCCAGACAACTTTCGTGGTTTTTCTTTTCCTAAAGACCTAATTCGGAATATTCCGAACTGCCTTTTCTTTATTAGCCAAGAAGGTCCAGCCGTTCTCAAACGATGCGCTCACGCACGAATAACATTTAATTTTTATTTGTGCAGATAGCCCGCTCCCTCGGCCGACCTCGAGTTGTGATACTCAGGACGTCAGTGGAGATCGCTGACTTTTTATGACCGGTCGCCCCCGACTGACCGCAGTCCCCCTTCTCGCCCCACTACCGCTTGCCCATCATTCGGTTTACCTTCCAATTTCATCGACACTCGGTGGTCCGAGACAGGCGCAGCCCGGCACGCAGCCGACGCACCGTGCGTGCAGACCAGCCAGCCTCTACCCCTATTGATTCCCCCCCCCCCCCCCCTTGTTCCCACCCTCTCTTACACCACCTTCGTCCTTACCCACCGGCATCCCAAGTTTCATCACCTTTCTAGTCGGATACACTACTGCCCAGCCACTATTCACTCGTCCTCCTTTGTTTCAGTGCCTTCGTCTGCTTCGACTAGACCTCCGCCGAGTTTCAGACACGTTCTATTTCAACAGTTTTGCTGTTTATAAGGCAATGAAATTGAGTAGCTTACTAAGATTACGTCACGTTTACGGACTACTCAAACGCAACGGGCTGGTTGCGAAATGAATAATGGCTACGGACCTTATCGTAGACCACTCACCCTGTATTGCTAACGACACCTGTTCCTCGAGTTCCATAGATTTTCGTTTATATTCTGATTTACAGTTCGTTATATAAGGTAACAAATTAGTCCAAATTTATAGCAACACAATCTGTTAACGACTTCTACCACCTCGTATCGTTCCCGTAAATATTTGTCCAGACTTTGTCTTGTGGTACCACTGGTGTCACGTGTATAATTTCAAAATGTGAACGTTTGCAGGTGTATTGAAATACAGCACTATTTCAATATAAACTACTGAGTTATATCATTTTTTCTCTAATGCTTATATCATTTTCTTATTCTTCCGAATAATACATGACGATGACGTTACCCTGGACGCAATTTTCTCTTCTTGGAACTTATAAAAATTACTTTCTATGGACCATAGTGTTTTAGGCGTTTTTTATAAAGTTTTCTATGAATATTTTTCCTTTGCCGTCTTCAACGATTAGTAGCTCGCTTTTCATTTTAAATAAACTATCGTGCCACAAAATAATTGGGGTGGTTGATTCACCTTAACCTGCGAATGCCAGAGGTGAAGGGTAAGGTCATTTTTTCTACATGCAAATTTTTGATTTGTATACTAAAATTTCATGTTTCCAGAATGAGATTTTCACTCTGCAGCGGAGTGTGCGCTATATGAAACTCCATTTTCAGTTTAATGTTCTTGCCGGGTAGATGGTACTGAAAATATATTTTTTCTTGTTACCAAACTTTCAGAAAATGATGAGTATTGGAGATACATTTCGAGATCGAAAATGCTCCACATTTAATTCAGAGTAATTGTTTCAGTCTCCTAAAAGTTCTGTAAAGGTACTGATATTGTGGACCTAACTGTTCTCAGTTATCTCAAAATGGGATTATACTTTACAGTTTCAGATTCTCAGCCTCGTCTTAAGGCGTGTTCTTCTGCATTTTGTTTCGCGGGTTGTCTCGCATCATCAATGCCCAATTCAATAACTAGCCGTTGTATAGTCACAGCAGCGTATCACAGAACTGTTTCGATTCTAGCACGCCGTATTTGATACACAGTAAAACACAATGAAAATGCAGGTCCTCTGTTACATTGTATTCTCGAGCTGCTATGATACGGTTCCGCGTGTCAGCCAGAGTCCTTTGCAGAGGTGGAACGTCAGCTGCCTCTCTTCTTATCACATGGCGTGAAATCGGGAGATCTCGGCGGCCAGAACATAAAAGTCAGTTTTTTTTTCCTAGGTGATCTATCAATCGGCAAAAATATTCCGACTTCGAGGTGCTAATTGGGCGGAAATCCATCCTGTTGAAATATTGTGATGAGTGTTAAGTCAACGAAAAACTCAATGTGACAACATGTCTATGTGCATTAGTCCACTAAATTTTCGCTCCGCAAGAGAGAATCGTCCACAAAGAAGGTTTTGCGGAAAATCACGAAACACGTTTAGTCGGGGCTTTCAGAGTTCATATTGAGTATTGTGTCCATTTACTATCCACTGGGGTGAAATGTCGCTTCACCGCTAAAATGTGAGCGCGGGAGACCCATTTCACGCACCATCTTTCATACGATGTTATCAAAATTTCAATACGCTTTTCCTTCTTTTGTTAAAACTTCCGGAACAAGAGGCCATGGTCGATGAATAAAACCGCTTGCTGACGTTTAACCTCCAATTGCGGAAGACATCTTCAGAGGTAAAACTGTTGCTTCCACTAAGGCTTGAGGGCTCTCACATATATAGAGTGCATAGGACACCACCAAACGTCACGTGATGCCCTCTGTGACTATGTCTGGATGGCATCATCATTCTCGATTCAAAATAATCGATTGTCTTTTTGTTGGCGCCAAGTCTACATCCGTATTTTATCTAACTTCAAACCATCTTCCTTTCTACTAAAATTATTGTAGTGTTCACGAATCTCTATTGCTTCTCTATACATCCCTGCATGATAATGCAATATCCTTGCTAAAACTCTTGTCTCACTGAATTTTACTTTGTGCTTCCCATCACGAAAAACATGTTCTGCTAGGGCCGATTTTTCGGTGTGTCTTTTTTTAAAAAAGTCCCCTTGTGTTCAGCTATGTGGGTGTTGACACTTTTTTTCGTAGTTACAGTATACTCTTGCTTGAAAATACACGGAACCTTATATACCCCAGATATTACCAGGGGTTTCCGTGCATATTTTACCGTTCTTAAATATTCACTAATCTTATCGGTGGGCCTAAGGGTCGTTTCGACTTTACACTTAGCGAAAATTTATTTTTATTAATGAACTTAATTTTATGAATGAACGGGACCAAAACTTTTCTAGATGGCGGCCTATGATGCTCAATACTACTGGCTTGTTTTCTTCTTTGATGGAGTGCTCGATCAATCTCCTTACTGGCATATCAATTTAACTCATACTTCAAATAAACTGGCTCCCCGATTATGTTGGCTCTGTCCACCTCTTTTTTGTCAAGGATGATGGTTTGACATCTGGTGGAGGTATCGATCAGTGTGTGTGTCCTTTCTGTACACCTTAGGCCCCAGAGTCCCTTCCATCCGTTTAAAAATAGTACAGACAAGTCCAGAAAATTAAGTTGACCATTGCTCTCTTTGTCAATCGTAAACTGTGATGCACCAATAAAACATCCAGTTCCTCTACACCAGGAGTCCATACTATGAAGTATCTGGTCTTTTACTGGCCGTCTGCAGCGCCGCTGTTCGAAGACCTCCGTCAATAATTTGGCAACAGCTGGACTAAGAGGTATGCCCGTAGCCACCCCGTCGATTTGTCCGTAAGATTCATTTTTGAACTGGAAATAATATGAGATAAGGCATGGCTAAATGAAGCCACTACGTCATTTTGAAAAACAGCTCCTATATACACTGAAGAGCCAAAGAAACTGGTACAGCTTCCTAATATCGGGTAGAGCCGCTGTGAGCGCCAACGTGTGGAGTGTAGTGGACAGAAACACACAGGGCCAACACCCGGCTTGGTGTTGTGTGGAGCCATATCTTACAATGGCAGTTCTCCTCTAGTGATGACAGAGCAGAAACGCCGCAACACGATGTGGCACGGACTCGACTGATGTCTGAAGAAGTGCTGGAGGGAATTTACACCATAAGTTATTCAGGGCTGTCCATATGTCGGTGATAGTACGAGCGGGTAGAGATTTCTTCTGAACAGCACATTGCAAGCCATTCCAGATATGCTCAATAATGTTCACGTCTGGGGCGTTTGATGATCATCGGAAGTGTCGATACTCAGAAGTTTGTTCCTGGGGCCACTCCAGCAATTTTGGACATGTGGGGGTGTCGCATTGTCCTAGTGGAATTTCCAAGTCCGTCGCAATGCATAATGGACATGAATGGGTGCAGGTGATCAGACAGGACGCTTACGTAAGTGTCACCTGTCAGAGTCGTATCTAACCGTATCAGGGGTCCCATATCACTCCAACTGCACACGCCCCACACCATTACAGAGCCTCCACTAACTTGAACAGTCCCCTGCTGACATGCAGGGTCCATGGATTCATGAGGTTGTCTCCATTCCTGTACATGTCCATCCGCTCGATTCAAGTTGAAACGAGACCGAGCGAGGTGGCGCAGTGGTTAGACACTGGACTCGCATTCGGAAGGACGACGGTTCAATCCCGGGTCCGGCCATCCTGATTTAGGTTTTCCGTGATTTCCCTAAATCACTCCAGGCAAATGCCGGGATGGTTCCTCTGAAAGGGCACGGCCGACTTCCTTCCCCATCCTTCCGTAATCCGATGAGACCGATGACCACGCTGTCTGGTCTCCTTCCCCAAACCAACCAACCAACCAAGTTGAAACGAGACTCGTTCGACAGGCAACATGTTTCCAACCATCAACAGTCTAATGCCGGTGCTGACGGTCCCAGGCGAGGCGTAAAGCCTTGTGTCGCCCAGTCATCAAGGGTATCCAAGTGGGCCTTCGGCTCGGAAAGCCCATATTGCTGATGTTTCGTCGAATGCTTCGCACGCTGTCACTTGTTGCTGGCTGAACATTGAAGTCTTCAACAATTTGTGTAAGGGTTGCACTTCTGTCACGCTGAACGATTCTCTTCAGTCGTCACTGGTCCCGTTGTTCCAGGATCTTTTTCCAGCCGCAGTGATATCGGAGATTTGATGTTTTACGGTATTCCTGATATTCACAGTACAATTGTGAAATGGTCGTGCGGGAAAACCCCACCCACTTCATCGCTACCTTGGAGATGCTGTGTCCCATCACTCGTGCGCCGACTATAACACCACGCTCAAACTCACTTAAATCTTGATAACCTGCCATTGTAGCAGCAGTAACCGACCTAACAACTGCGCCAGACACTTGTCTTATAGGCGTTGGCGTCCGCAGCCCCGTATTCTGCCTGTTTACTTACGTCTGTATTTGAATACGCATGCCAGTACCAATCTTCTTTGGCGCTTCAGTGTATGAGGTAGCTTTGTTTACCTGAACCATAATGAACAGGGGCACTACCTCATTGCTTACAGGAGTGTCACTTGGCATGACGTTAATTTGCTTCAGTTTTTCAGTAACATTCCCAGAATTTTAATGGGTCAGTTCTACCAAAATACGGGTGCAGCAAGGAGGCGGGATATGACGCCACCTCATGGGTGGAAGATCCTGTGGCACTCACAACCGATCTCAGAGGAACATTTGACTTATGAACCTTTGTCGGGCCGTTAAGTCCGGGAATAAGGTGAAGCAAGGCTACGACTCTGCGTGCATCTACCGCTCGCGCACCAACACCATGCAGCCCATCTCTAGTCGTGTCGCATTAGGCACTTACGGAAGGACAAATGGTGACCTGCTACCTTCGGTGAAGAGGGTTGCCCCGACCTTGATGCCAGTGATGCTCGTGAGTGTGTGGCATCTTGCAGTTGAGCGCCAACGTGTGTAGTGTGTAGGACAGAACCACATAGGGCCAACATTCGGCATCGTGGTGTGGGGAGCCATATTTTACAATGGCAGTTCTTCTCTACTGATCACATAGCGAACATTGTGCAATGCCTGGTACATCCAAAAGGTCATTCAGTCTCCCACAACAGTTTTGTTTGTTACATATCGTTTTCATACATCTGATAACAATCTGAGGACGGGTTCTACCCGAAACAAGTCGAATAAAGTCATTGGGTTATCTGCTGGTCGCTTCTTGTTTAGTGACTAATAAAGCATATGTGCAGTACTCCCATGGATTTTCAATATGGTTGCAATCTTCGTGCGTGACTTTATATTACAATTACAGATCATATAACCTGCGATGCTGTTGTTTATGCATCAGCATAACTTTTCCACCATGACAATGCAAGTGCACATGTGTCTCGTGCCACCGAACTTCTTCTCCAGCGTCTACGTTAGCTTCCCTGTCTTGGACGATCCCCATATCTGTCCTTCATTGAGCATGTTTGGGTTGGTTGGTTGGTTGGTTTGGGAAAGGAGACCAGACAGCGTAGTCATCGGTCTCATCGGATTAGGGAAGGATGGGGAAGGAAGTCGGCCGTGCCCTTTCAGAGGAGCCATCCCGGCATTTGCCTGGAGTGATTTAGGGAAATCACGGAAAACCTAAATCAGGATGGCCGGACGCGGGATTGAACCGTCGTCCTTCCGAATGCGAGTCCAGTGTGTAACCACTGCGCGCATGTTTGGAACTAGGTGAAACGTCTTGTGCGGGCTGCAAGCCTAGCAGGAAATCTGGCCAGGTTGAGGCACCAGATGGAAACTGCACGGGAGGCTATTCTGTAAGATTATATTCGTGACCTCTAAGCTCTGCCTCGTGATGACTGGGTGTTGTGTGATGTCCTTAGGTTAGTTAGGTTTAAGTAGTTCTAAGTTCTAGGGGACTGATGACCATAGATGTTAAGTCCCATAGTGCTCAGAGCCATTTGAACCATTTTTTGTGACCTCTACGACCGTCACTATTGGAGAGTTGCAGTCTGCATTGCTGCAATAGGAGGGTATAAAGGGTACTAGCGTTGACATTTCACAAGCCCTCTCGACTGTCTCAGATGCGTATGGCTCTGGGGTCGGTATGATCGTTCGTTGTATATGTCCTCAAAAATAAAATAAAATTTCAAATACAAAAGATACAAAGATAAATGGGTATAAGTAATTAAAGTAAGTGCTTTAAACTGTAAACATCCATTCAGACCATGGGCGCCTTATACCAATATAGGAATTATCACTGGAGAAATTCCAAACAATTCGACGGTGGAATTCCTGTTCACCCAATATAAATGATTATCCCAAAGCTTCCAAACGAAAAATAAATAAACAAATAAGGGTAACAAAAGTTTTATTTTGAGTAATAATATGATTAGAGATGAAGAAGGAGTCTTGGCCGCTTTTGGAGCAGGCTCTGTGGACCGACTGATAAAAGAAAACAGCAGATTTAAAAGTAGTATTACAGAAACGTTATAAAGTTTGAGAAGATATATAACACTGACTGTGACATAAGAGGTGTGTTGGAAGCTTTTGCTAAACGACTACATGTTGAAATCGATAAGATGTTTCTTGCAGTATACTTCTGCAGTTAATTCAGTATAGCTGAACGTTCTGTTGCCTACTTGAAGAATTAGGCAACAGAAAGTTCAGATAACGAAAGTAAAAGTCCGATAGTACTTAATTTAAAATAAGTGGGATGTCCTAAATGTAAACACTTCAGAATTAGCCAAATCCTTTCTCTCCGTGCTCAGTTATATTCTTTCTCCAGCAAGGGCACTAAGATGACTCATTCATGTCACTTATTAGCATGATAATCTCACAGTAAATTAGTGTATTGAAGGATCATCAAAAAGCAGAGAAAATTAGTGTAAAGTTCTGTACGACTTCCGGTTAACTTCTCAGCACGGGAACTTATGTGTTACTATAATGAGGGGGAACCTAAACAAACACACACATGCTACACAAAGTGGAGGATCACTGATGATGGCCGTAGTGCTCGTCCATCTCCGACTCTCTCATGAAGATCAAATACGGCTTCGCAGACAACCGTTAAACGCCCGACCTCGTTCCAGGTTCGCAGCGAGTTCATCAGCGCTACAGGCTTTCGTTACAGCCGGAGCTTGCTCGTCGACGTCGGGACAAAACAAATATTAATTCCTCCGAATATGTCAGGCAACTTGTCTCCGTGACCGCGCTCTCCAAGGGAAGTGCTTTTGTCTAACGAAAATACGAATTCAATTTATGGCAGAGCGGCGGTGTGTCCCACGGCGCCACCATCGGTGAACTGGAGACATGGCTCTCGAGAGTCGCAGGCGGTGTCCTCCTCATTCGCGGTATTGACAAAACCCTGTTCCAGTAATTGATTCCCTGGCGCTGGGGAAAATTGGGAATTGAAGTGGCAGGACTGGTTAGCCGTCTTCCTTGTTGTGACTTTTCCGGACGCAGTACAAAATAACAAACGAGTGAAGTCTTAAGGGTAGTAACATTTTACTTGCGATCATAATTCGGCAGGGGAAAGGGGAAATTTTAACGTCTCATCTGCAAGAAGGTTATCGTGTGGTAGTACCTCACCATCGGTCTCTGCGACAGGTTAATTAACAGAACACGTCTCATTAGTCACTTCCACCTTCTGTGCCTGTGTGGCTAGTTGAAATACATGAATAGAAGACAGTCGCCGGATTGTTACTCGTCCATTCCTCAACATGAATAGCCGCTCATATTACTCGAAATAATGTTCACAGAAATGCTCTGGATGAAATGACATTGTTTCGACCCCACTTTCAGGGTTAAACAACAGTATCGTTAAGCTGGACTTTCAAAACTGCAAGATGACTGGGGAAAGCAACTTGGGCTGTTCATGAAGGAGAACGCTAGGAGCCAGGTGAACAAGCTGATACCTGTAAGATTGGGTGAAATCAGAAGAACAGTGGCACCAGGGAGAGAGTTCCTACACCCTGCAACGTGGATTGCTACAGCTACAATGGTTTCAGTGATGCGTGGAATCCAGAATCAGGTGCGTCGCGGACAGTTATCGGCCAGCAAGTAATCAAATTTCATATGAAGCTTCTCCCCCTCCACACTTTTCTCAGTTACGAATTGTCAGTTCTTTCATCCCTTATGATATTCCCTATCAAATGACCCCTTATTTTAGTTGTATCTTTCTTTTCTTGTATCATAAAGTTCTTTTCTCCTAATCAGATTAAAATCCGCTGTCCCAGTTATATGATCCACCTATCTAACCTTGCACTTTCTGCTATAGCACCACATTTCAAAAGCTTCTATGTCTGAACTCTCTATCTCCCTGCTTCACGTAATACTGTCTCATTATCAAGCTTCCGGCAGTGTGGTGACGTATCAAAATATTCATATCACTACAACCGGGAACGTGAGAGTGGCTAAAATACAAGAGGATGGAGACAAGGATACACTTTGGTATTGTTCGAGAAAACATCTCGGCATTCACCTTCAGTGATTAAGACAAACCGTGGAAAATTTAAATCGTGATGGCTATGCCTTCTTGCTAAATACAGTACACTGTCTTTACCGCCGCGTGGGATTAGCCGAGTGGTCTAAGGCGCTGCGGTCATGGACCCTGCGGCTGGCCCGGCGGAGGTTCGAGCCCTCCCTCGGGCATGGGTGTGTGTGTTTGTCCTTCGGATAATTTAGGTTAAGTAGTGTGTAAGTTTAGGGTCTGATGACCTTAGCAGTTAAGTCCCATAAGATTTCACACACATTTGAACATTTTTTTTTTTTTTCCAGTGCTACCTCATTGCCAACAAGATCCGGCAGCGTAGAACTCGGAAGCAACGCGTCCCTTTTTTGTCTCTAAGCTGTTTTGTTAGTACCAACATTAGTATTAAGTCCACGAAACATGAAATAATTTCCACTGTACCTCATTTTCCGCTTTTAAATAAACCATTCTCAGGTGGTCAGCTGGAGAACACAAAATTTTTGTCAAATAATAATTGATGTGAAGCCATCATACAGCTGTTATCAGGTAATGTTGAGGATATTCAGCACATTTGTCAATCGTGTGATTATTTCCAGAACATGTCTCGGGACAATATTATCCTATTTTCAAGTGCTAAAAACAAGGAAACCAGATAAAACCATCCTGCTTATACATGAGCTATAACAAACTTTAAAACACTTTTTAGGCCGTTAGGCCCCGTCAAATTTAAAAACTAGCTCACCCGTGCAACGTCAACGCAGACCATAAAAAATAAACCATCACAAGCTGGTGCAACCACAGTTCCCGACGTACGGCCATGATACTTGCTTGGTCTAATGCTCGGCACCAGCGATATTACTGTCTGTTACAAAATCTTTGAGAAAGGTCAGCTCCTAGACCATTCTGATTTAAAAATACGTCTACGCTGCGGTCTGAACCGAAATGGCGTGTATAATTTCTACGTCACTAGATAAAATATGTTGTTGGCTGGTAAAGTGTGCCCAGAAATGCCCTTCAGACGCTTCAGTCCTCTAAAACGCAGACGCACTCCTCTTTCAAGGCACATTAAATCTCTGTCTCCAGCCACCAACACGTTTTACCTGAATTCACAGGATTTACTCATGCAGCGTGAAGGCAGTGTTAAGTTAGAATGGACCAGGACCAGACAGGCATTTCTAAAAGATTTGATAGCAGACAATAATATCGTTGGTGCTGAGCATTAGGCTTTACATAAATATCGTCGTTCGTAGGTGACGACAAAGGCTTTCTGTTTGCGACTGTACCTCGGGAACAGTGGTTGCACCGGCTTGTAATGGTTTATTTTTAATAGTCTGAGTTGACATTGCTAGTGTGCAGCTTGAAGTTAAGTTGAGACGAGGCATGGCATTATAAAAAATTAAAGGAGGTTGCAACTCAAGAGCCGAGCGGAATTAGCCGAGCGGTCTCAGGAGCTGCAGTCATGGACTGTGCGGCTGGACCCGGGGGAGGTTCGAGTCCTCCCTCGGGCATGTGTGTGTGTGTGTGTGTGTGTGTGTGTGTGTGTGTGTGTGTGTGTGTGTGTGTGTGTTTGTCCTTAGGATAATTTAGGTTAAGTAGTGTGTAAGCTTAGGGACTGATGACCATAGCCGTTAAGTCCCATAAGATTTCACACACATTTGAACATTTGAACATATAACTCAAGATATCTACAATCGTTATAAATGTGTCGGTAAAAAGAGGAATCTTTTATCTGGTTTCCTTGTTTTTAGTGCATGAAAATGGAATAATGTTGTCCCGAAACATTTTGTGGCAACTATCACGCGATTGACAACCGGGCTGAATATTCTCAATATTGATTTTTTGTCAAATAAATGTACTAAGAGCTTTAAAGAGGAAACAAATAAGCATCACATACTTTTTATATAGGTTATCCTCTAAGAGCATGATGGAAAAATTATTCTAATGTTTTTGTTTCTGTGGAGTTGGTGGACGCCATTCCAAAGATTTTGCAGCAGCGTGATTTTCAAACAAATGTCAGTGAGTATCGATAGGTGATGTCCAGCAGACGACCTTCCATAGGCGTACTAATAAATGGTTACTATTGAGGTAGTATATGCAGATCTTGTGCAGTTTTTATTGAAACAGTCACAAACATCAACAAATGAAGTAGGGAATACTCCACAGAGGCAGTTCCAGGATATAAATAAGCAGTGTCTGTTATGTATATATCGATCTGTAATAATTCCTGTAGATCATAGAGAACGCTCCATAGAGGCAGTCCCAGGATATAAATAAGCAGTATCTGTTATGTATATATCGATCTGTAGTAATACCTGTCGATCGTAATATGCTTGCAAATAGTGGTATTGTCTTTATGTATCTCATATATATATATATTGTCATCAGTCTACTGACTGGTTTGATGCGACCCGCCACGAATTCCTTTCCTGTGCTAACCTCTTCATCTCAGAGTAGCACTTGCAACCTACGTCCTCATCCTAAATTATTTGCTTGACGTATTCCAATCTCTGTCTTCCTCTACAGTTTTTGCCTTCTACAGCTCCCTCTAGTACCATGGAAGTCATTCCCTCATGTCTTAGCAGATGTCCTATCATCCTGTCCCTTCTCCTTATCAGTGTTTTCCACATATTCCTTTCCTCTCCGATTCTGCGTGGAACCTCCCCATTCCTTACCTTATCAGTCCACCTAATTTTCAACATTCGTCTATAGCACCACATCTCAAATGCTTCGATTCTCTTCTGTTCCGGTTTTCCCACAGTCCATGTTTCACTACCATACAATGCTGTACTCCAGACGTACATCCTCAGAAATTTCTTCCTCAAATTAAGGACAGTATTTGAAATTAATAGACTTCTCTTGGCCAGAAATGCCTATTTTGCCATAGCGAGTCTGCTTTTGATGACCTCCTTGCTCCGTCCGTCATTGGTTATTTTACTGCCTAGGTAGCAGAATTCCTTAACTTCACTGACTTCGTGACCATCAATCCTGATGTTAAGTTTCTCGCTGTTCTCATTTCTACTACTTCTCATTACCTTCGTCTTTTTCCGATTTACTCTCAAACCATACTGTGTACTCATTAGACAGTTCATTCCGTTCAGCAGATCATTTAATTCTTCTTCACTTTCACTCAGGATAGCAATGTCATCAGCGAATCGTATCATAGATATCCTTTCACCTTGTATTTTTATTCCACTCCCGAGCCTTTCTTTTATTTCCATAATTGATTCCTCGATGTACAGATTGAAGAGTAGGGGCGAAAGGCTACAGCCTTGTCTTACACCCTTCTTAATACGAGCTCTTCGTTCTTGATCGTCCACTCTTATTATTCCCTCTTGGTTGTTGTACATATTGTATATGACCCGTCTCTCCCTATAGCTTACCCCTACTTTTTTCAGAATCTCGAACAGCTTGCATCATTTTATATTGTCGAACGCTTTTTCCAGGTGGACAAATCCCATGAAAGTTGATTTTTCTTTAGCCTTGCTTCCATTATTAGCCGTAACGTCAGAATTGCCTCTCTCGTCCCTTTACTTTTCCTAATGCCAAACTGATCGTCACCTAGCGCATTCTCAATTTTCTTTTCCATTCTTCTGTATATTATTCTTGTAAGCAGCTTCAATGCATCAGCTGTTAAGCTTATTGTGCGATAATTCCCGCACTTGTCAGCTCTTGCCGTCTTCGGAATTGTGTAGATGATGCTTTTCCGAAAGTCAGATGGTATGTCGCCAGGCTCATATATTCTACACACCAACGTGAATAGTCGTTTTGTTGCCACTTCCCCCAATGATTTTAGAAATTCTGATGGAATGTTATCTATCCCTTCTGCCTTATTTGACCCTAAGTCCTCCAAAGCTCTTTTAAATTCCGAGCCGGCCGCGGTGGTCTAGCGGTTCTAGGCGCTCAGTTGGGAACCGCGGGACAGCTACGGTCGCAGGTTCGAATCCTGCCTCGGGCATGGATGTGTGTGATGTCCTTAGGTTAGTTAGGTTTAATTAGTTCTAAGTTCTAGGCGACTGATGACCTCAGAAGTTAAGTTGCATAGTGCTCAGAGCCATTTGAACCATTTTTAAATTCCGATTCTAATACTGGATCCCCTATCTCTTCTAAATCGATTCCTGTTTCTTCTTCTATCACATCAGACAAATCTTCACCCTCATAGAGGCTTTCAATGTATTCTTTCCACCTATCTGCTCTCTCCTCTGCATTTAACAGTGGAATTCCCGTTGCACTCTTAATGTTACCACCGTTGCTTTTAATGTCACCAAAGGTTGTTTTGACTTTCCTGTATGCTGAGTCTGTCCTTCCGACAATCATATCTTTTTCGATGTCTTCACATTTTTCCTGCAGCCATTTCGTCTTAGCTTCCCTGCACTTCCTATTTATTTAATTCCTCAGCGACTTGTATTTCTGTATTCCTGATTTTCCCAGAACATGTTTGTACTTCCTTCTTTCACCAATCAACTGAAGTATTTCTTCTGTTACCCATGGTTTCTTCGCAGCTACCTTCTTTGTACCTGTTTTCCTTCCCAACTTCTTATTTTTTACAAATATTTAAAGTTTTGTGGCTTTAATGCGGCCAAAGAGTATGACGTAAACAGGAAAACAATTCTAATCGATTCAGTACGGACATGATCGATTCAGACAGCTCATATCGAGATTCAGCCTTCCGGAAATAATAATAGTAGCACCGTCCAGATGTAGATGTCAAACACAGCTGAAACCAACGTATTAAATTGTTTTGTTTCTGTTCTGATTTTGTTGTTTTCAGATTAGATGTTCTTAGTATTAAGTAAGTAATATACGCACATCTGCTACACGGAATCTTTTCGTGTTGTGTAAAAAAATGTACTAAAGAGTGTAATTACCATGAACTTCAATTTTCGGGACACTCAATACCCATTTCTTCCCCCACTCTAGAGGAAAGCGGGATTTTTTTAGCAAGTACGGTCCTCCCCTTCGGACGTCATAAAACAAAAGACTTCAGCTCTCCGCTGCTTCCGCTATTCCCGCTGCCTCCATTAATACCTTTATGGTTGCGAAGATTCCGTGCGGGCGAAAATAGTGGCGCAGCCGTGGGCGACTCTCTAAAACACGAAAAGGGTGCGCAGAACGCGGATATAATCCGCGAGGCAGCAAACGAGAATTTTATCAACGGGCGCGCCGCGCGGCCGCCCGCGTCGTAAAGGGGAACAAGGCCGGCCGTCTGGCGAGGCACGGAGCCGGCTTCGGAATGCGGCGGAGGGTGCTTCGGTGGCTGGCTATTCTGAGGTCCGCGGAACTGACGGCCTGTACGGCCACCTGCAGAGCTTCCTCATCAGCGCAGGCGCTCGCTCATTCCTGGGGAACAATAGGCGGCGCGGTGCGTTGCGGCGGGCGTCCATCGCGCGTTATGTGGACTCGTGTTCACTGGTAAACAGCCTCCGCAGTAGCGTAGTCTCTGCCACTGGGCTGCTTCGTCGGTCGACCGCTATCGCGTCTGGTGTTGCATCTCTCGCACAACACAGCAAGTCATCGGTTTAAAAAATAAAATCTACGATGAAGCTCCGAATACAATGTACTGTCGACCGGCCGCCGTGGTATCTTCTATCTCAGATGTCATTTGGTTCTTGTATGGAAGTGTATGATATCAGAACGCCGCTCTCCCGGCTGTAGTCAGCTCTGTGGCTACTGAAGAAGCTATCTCTTACCCAACTAGCTTCTTAATTGTTTTTATTTATCGTTTAGTTTGATCGTATCATACCCTTCAGGCCATCTCACGTATTTAGTTAGGTTTTTACAGTTAGAGTACATCTTAGCTACTTAAGACAGGACGGTAATTTTAATACGACAAATAAAATTAAAAGGTTAATATATACTATTATTTTCCGGGCGGGAAGGAGCGCCTGGTCCCCGGCACGAATTCGCCCGGCGGATTTGTGTCGAGGTGCGGTGAACCGGCCAGTCTGTGGATGGTTTTCAAGTGGTTTTCCACCCGTCTCGGCGAATGCGGGCTGGTTCCCCTTATTCCGCCTCAGTTACACTATGTCGGCGAATGCTGCGCAAACAAGTTCTCCACGTAAGCGTACACCACCATTACTCTACCACGCAAACATAGGAGTTACACTCGTCTGGTGTGAGACGTTCCCTGGGGGATTCACCGGGGGCCGAACTGCACAATAACCCTGGATTCGGTGTGGGGCGGCGGAGGGGTGAAGTGGACTGCGGTAGTCGTCAAGGGGTTGTGGACCACTGCTGCTGCGGCGGGGAAGGAGACTCTCCGTCGTTTCTAGGTCCCCGGTTAACATACAATACTGTACAATATACTATTACTATTATTATAGTGTCTAAGTGTATGCCCTTACTTCGTAACGGAAGTTAAACAATGGCTTTTACTTCCGTCTCCTTTGTATGGTTCCGTATCTCAATCGGTAAAGACGGAATTTTATACACTGAGGTGAGAAAGTCATCTGATAGCGATACGCACATATACAGATAGAGGTAGTATCGTTTACACAAGCTATGGAAGGGTAGTGCCTTGGTGGAGCTGGCATTTGTACTCACGTGATTCATGTGAAAGCGTTTCCGACCTGATCATGGCCGCACGAAGGGAATAAACAGACGTTGAACACGGATTAGTACTTGGAGCTAGATGCGTGGGTCATTCCATTTTGGAAATCGTTAGGAAATTCAATATTTCGAGATCCACAGTGTCAGTACTAGGCCGAAAACACCAAATTTCAGGTATTACCTCACATCATGGACGAAGCAGCGGCCAACGACCTTCACTTAACGACAGAGAACATCGGCGACTGCGTATACTTGTCAGTGCTAGCAGACAAGCCACATTGCCTGAAATAATCGCTGAAATCAATGTGGCACGTACGATGAACGTATTCGTCAGGACATTGCGGCGAAATTTGACGTTAAGGCAATGGTAGTAGACGACCGACAACAGTGCCTTTGCTAACAGCACGGCATCGCCTGCATGCGCTTGTCCTGGGCTCGCAACCATGTCGGTTTGACCGTAGACGGCTGAAAAACCGTGACGTGATCGGATGAGTCACGATTTCAATTGGTAATAGTTGATGGTAGGGTTCGACTGTGGCTCAGACCCCACGAAGCCACTGACCCAAGTTGTCAATAACGGCACTGTGCAATTTGGTGGTGGCTCCATGATAATGTAGGCTGTGTCCACATGGAATAGACTGGACCAATCATTGTCTGGAAATGGATATTTTCGACTACTTAGAGACCATTTTAAGCCCTTCATGGACTTCATGTTTCGAAACAATGATAGAATTTTTATGGATTACAGTGCGCCATGTTACCGGGTCACAATTGTTCGCGCTTGGTTTGAAGAAGATTCTGGACAGTTGGAGGAAACTATGTGGCCACCCACATCAGTTCCATCGAACATTTACAGGACATAATCAAGAGGTCATTTCGTCCACGAAGTCCTGCACAGTCAACATTTCGTCAATTATGGACCGCTAAGTGGCAGCATGGCTGAGTATTTCTGCAGGGGACTTGCAACGACTTGTAGGGTCCATGCCATATCGTTGATGCACTAAGCTGGGCAAAGGTAGGTCTGACAGGATATTAGGAGGTAGCCCATGACTTTTTTCACCTTAGTGTGTGATCACTTTGCCAACAAAAAAAGTCAAATAAAAATATAACCTATCGAAAGAAGTAAAATAATTTTGTTATGTTTCAATACACTATGCAAAATCAGTAAATTCGTATCTCCTAGCCAAGCAAGTTCAGTGTTAATCTGTCAACGTAATGACAAGTCAACATTGCTTATTCTGTCACTGACGTAAATTTCCTGTAAAATACTGCCACTGAGGTGAATAAAAAAATCAGTGTCACCTATTGGTTCTTTGTTGTAATACGAAACTAATATGAGGAACGGGCTAATTTTCATGATTTTATAAGCGATGATACGGTACGATCAAAATAGTATCCATTTTTCAGTAATAATGTCGTGTGACGAGGGCCTCCCGTCGGGTAGACCGTTCGCCTGGTGCAAGTCTTTCGATTTGACGCCACTTCGGCGACTTGCGCGTCGATTTTTCAGTGCAAGCTGTTTACAATTATCGCATACAATGTACACATTTTAGGACATTCTGTAGCATTATGCTTCTGTGACGAAAAATTCACGTCTGTTAAACAAATATTAGTTAAGTTTTTCTTATACACTTTTTATACTTTACACAAATGTATGTCCAAGATCTAATGATTTACAATGTAACAAATTTCGTTAGCTCCTGACGACGACAGAGTGATCTGTTGAAACCGATAAAGCGAAATTAAATTAATCGTGCAATTGACGACTGAAGTCTATTCTGAAGTATATGCTACAGTTGCTGAGAAAATAACAGCTCTGAATACAATCATGAAAAGATGGTTTCCAAATGCTCAAACTTCCCACTGTTGTTTACAACCACGTTCTTGGTGGAAGTTTTCGGTATGCTTACTTATGAATACGCTCAAAATTTTCGTGTACATTCTTTCTTTTTCGTAATTTTTTCATAATGTGGGGCCACAGTCATAATATATTTCTTTAAAGTCAGTACCGCCATTACACTGTTTTTTATTTGGAATGTTACATTTGACACTTAGCCACCGGTCATTCAGTCAAGATGGTATACTCAGTGATAAAACAAAGCAGTAGGTTTTAACAGAAATATCGACCCTTAGACAATGTGTCCAATAGTGTATTTTAAATACGACAGTATGCCATGTTAGGCAATGTATAACACTTAAAACACTTGATAATGGCACTTTGAAGCCGAAATCATGATCGTGCAAATGTAACACTGCAAAATAAAAAAAAAAAAAAAGAAGAAGAACAGTCTAATGGCGGTACCGTTTTTAAAGAAATCTCTTTTTCGTATTTCGAGCCCCCTGTATCTTTAGCGTCTCATCATTTTAATGATCTTTGTGAGACCGTTTCAAAACGTTGTGGAAATTAGAGATTCCTCTCCCCTTGACATATCTTGTCTTCCACTTTAAGATACCGAAAAATACATATTTCTTCGATTATAAATACAGTAATTTGTTGGAGTGCATATTTCTCTATACCTGCTTTTCTGTACGACTCGTAAAGTATGTTTGAACGTAATGTGTCAACGACCGCCCCCTGACTTCCGTCAGATAACTTACATGTAGATGAAGAAGCTTGCACAAGGAAGAGAGCGTGGAGAGCTGCATCAAGCCAGTCTTCGGACTGACGACCACAACAAGAACAACAACGAAAACATCACGTTTTCTTATCGCTCTCTATGGCAGCAGTCTAGATAACCGGAAGGAACGCACTGTTCGGAACCTCGATGTACTCGCCGCTTAATCGGATCCTATTAGTTGTAGTCCAGACCAATAACCGACCTCTCCGTCTGCTCCGACTAGGCTCCTACGGTGGTACCGAACGTAACGGCAGCGTCACACTGACTAGTAGAACGTCTGACTTAATGGTCGGTTAACTAGACTCGCTGACCGCAGCTATATGCTAGACACTTCCCCTGCCACAAAGGCGGAGTGAGCCCCTTTCTGAAGCCATAAGCTGCGTGTACAGTGCGAAATTGCCGTATTTATGTCCTGGTCAAGTATATAGTGCGAGATTGCCTTATTTATTTCCTGGTAAAGTCTCTCCTGGATGCTGGGAACAAGACTGCCATATTTATGTCTTGAGACAAGTCTCTACTGAATGTTGGGAACGAGGTATGTGCCTAAATCTTACGGATAGTTGAGATGAATACTTGCACCAACTAGGCCGATGAGGTTAACGCTTCCACCTGACTGACGAACCAGTATCAACAGTTCATATACCTTCATTCCAGTTGACAAAGCAGCAATTTTTTCGTTATAAGCTAGCACTATGATGCAAAGTATGACAAAATACCGACTATTTATTTCCTTGCTGTTTAATTGTGGTCTATTATCTGAGTTTTACAAAGGACCACACTTTGCACATACAACCGTTGGTGTAATACTAAGGTTTGGCAATGTGACGTGCTGACGTATGCGCATCCAGAATTCAAAACACTAATTACATGTTACTGAACCACACCCACCCACCAGATACGCCCACCAAATACACTACGCACAACTACAGTACACCATGCTACTGTACTGGAAACTGTGACTTAAATATGGTATTTATGTATTTTTGCATTGGTAATCTTCTTACTAGCGATGTCTCCAAATGGTTCAAATGGCTCTGAGCACTATGGGACTTAACATCTGAGGTCATCAGTCCCCTAGAACTTAGAACTACTTAAACCTAACTAACCGAAGGACATCACACACATCCATGCCCGAGGCAGGATTCGAACCTGCGACCGTAACAGCAGCACGGTTTCGGTCTGAAGCGCCTAGAACCGCTTGGCCACAGCGGCCGGCTAGCGGTGTCACCGGTAGATAGGCTTGCATTTTACAGTCTGATATTATGATTCATAGTAAATTCAGCTTGTGCGACAAACATACTTTTATATACATGTTTCTGAGCCAATATACGTATTGTGGCGGAGGATATTCGTGACAATGTTAGTGCCGTTCTTGTCTATATTTCATTCGCATTTTCGGTGTGAGAAATATGATTGATGCGCCTTTAACTTTTATATAACATGGTCCTCTTGTTCGGTGGCGGCCGATTTGCTTTATAATTGGGAGTGCACTCTTTCACTGCCATTCGTCATTACGGCTGGCCAGAGCTCTGTGAGCAAGGATTAGAAAAGGCAGCATGTCTCCGCCGTTGTTGCAGTTCCATCACGTCTCCTCCGCTGTCCGGAAATATTTAAGAAATTAAAACTTTCTCAAAACTAGGTGTACCGCCGCGGCGCTAGAATTTCTTTTAATTAAAATTCTCGTCTTGATGTCTTCGTCTTGCCAGGCGGAAAGTTGTTTCGTATAAAATATTTTAATTGCTTATTATCGCTTTCGCTTCTACAGAAATGATAAAATTCTTCTGCCAGACAAAATACTCCCTCGTCAGAATTCCTTCAGAAACTGCAAATATTTCTCTCGGCTCTGTGACGCTAACGATTCGCTAACAACGCTCTGCAAACAGGAGAAAATGAGGAGCAGGCACTGTGTTATGGCTGAGGAATAGTTTCTGTAAGCAAGCCGGTGGCGTTAATCTGCTGGTCTAAGTTTATCGGTAAATGTTTTTCTTTAATAAGACAAGAAATTGATTCAAAGGGCACAATACATTATTAACTGCGAAAGGTTCAAACTTAAAAGCAGAAGGGAACGTGAAGAAAGTAAAAGAAAATTTTTGAAGCAGAATAAATGATGAAATTCTAAGAAGTCGTAACCCTTCTGAACTAATGTAAAGCAGACGTGGAATACCTGCCGGAAGAAATGGACAGCTCAAGTAGTAAGGAATGAACGAAGCAAAGACGAAGGTGATGGATAGTAGTAGAAAGAAAAATAACGGTTTTCTCAATATGAAAGTCAGAACGGACAGTAGTAGCAAATTTGGGTGACAGGCAAAGAACGAAATGAAGAAAAATAGCAGAACAGATGAGGAGAACTGGCTATGGAAGACCTACACCAGAAGAACGAATAGATTATGGGTAGATCTCTGACGCCGTCCAGGATTCGGCACTAGAAGGAGCAGTAGAGTGGCAAAGTAGTGGAAGGAGCCAAACACTGGAAAATGGAAAGCAGCTTACAATGTAATTTTGGTTGGTTCAAATGGCTCTCAGCACTATGCGACTAAGCTTCTGAGGTCATCAGTCGCCTAGAACTTAGAACTAATTAAACCTAACTAACCTAAGAACATCACACACGTCCATGCCCGAGGCAGGATTCGAATCAGCGACCGTAGCGGTCGCTCGGCTCCAGACTGTAGCGCCTAGAACCGCTCGGCCACTTCGGCCGGCCGTATTTTTGGTATTGTTCGTATGTAGAGGTGAAGAGATCAACGCAGGATAGGAACGATGATATTTATCATCAACCCACCGAAAGACACGATTTAAAAATGACAGAGAGATTTTAGCCGACCAGGGTAGTGATGGTTAAAACTATTTGCTCTGGATATGCCGAATGATACTTACTATTAGGGAACACGATTTTGTGAATAATCAGTAGCCATTCAATACTCCTTCGTTGGCTCTTTACTCTCCTTTGAACAGTAACTAATTGCACAACGAGCTAAGACATTAAAGTGTCTGAATCAACAAATTTCATATTCTACTTCTGTCACCTGAGTTTGTATGCATAGGAATTACTTGTTCTTCTCAAAGCTACAATATCATCAACCGTCGATACTACATTCCGTACTCAGAGATAATACTAATAATACAACTTTTTTAAAAAATGAGACTCCATCAACGATACAAAAGATTAAGCTCTGTCTATGATGAATTTACAGCGTTCTTTTTTTTTTTTTTTTTTTTTTTTTTTGTTAGCAGTTTCGATGCCTCATTCACTTGCTTGACGAGTCAGTTTGGAACTCTCAAAAATCTAGCTACACCCAGATAGATGAAAACAGTAACTGGTCGAGATTACCTAATATCTAACATAAAGTGGTGAACATTATTTCAGGACCAAGTGGATTAGTTTTACATGTATCAAAACTTATTTTTAACAACACATTTTTATGTATGACTCTGCAGAAATTGAACGATGCATACTTCTTGCTATAGACAACGTCGAGTCGTTGGCAACTTCACAGTAATTTTATTCATTAAGCACCTCTTTGATATACGTGGGGCGTATACAGATGTAGCTTTTACTTGAGGAAAGCACACAAATCACCAGAAGGATGTAGAGTTTTCCGGCGGTAATATTCAATAAAAAGTTCTCGGGTTTCCAGCCGCGTCAAGTTGTTAAAATTACACGAGCTTTCGGCCATTGCTATGACTGCGACACCACATTACAATGACTAAGGAATGCTTTTCCTAAGACTTGTGTAATTTCAGTCACTTGACGCGGCTGGAAACCTGAAAAATTTTGAACTTACGTCAATCACGGTCTCGTTTTAGTAATAATCATCGCTGTGCTAATACACTCTGGTTTGTGCACATCATAAAGCTCGTTAAAAACGACCAAGGACGAAAATGTGGGCATGACTGTCAGCTGACACCATACATTGGCAAGAAGAAACGATAGCACTATACTTAACACATAAATTCTTCCGGGTAGCCATGTGCGTTTGCATGCCGTTCCAATCGGCCGCAGACCAAATGTATTCGGTGGACTAAAGACTACATTGTGCTGGCCAGCCTGGATGTGGTTTCTGTGATGTCACCGCCAGACACCACACTTGCTAGGTG
The DNA here is from genome assembly GCF_023864345.2 of Schistocerca serialis cubense. NCBI lineage: Eukaryota > Metazoa > Arthropoda > Insecta > Orthoptera > Acrididae > Schistocerca > Schistocerca serialis. The sequence goes on along the minus strand of NC_064641.1, from coordinate 613,572,292 downwards.
GTAGCCTTTAAATCGGCCGCGGTCCGTTAGTATACGTCGGACCCGCGGGTCGCCACTATCAGTGATTGGAGACCGAGCGCCGCCACACGGCAGGTCTAGAGAGACTTCCTAGCACTCGTCCCAGTTGTACAACCAACTTTGCTAGCGATGGTTCACTGACAAAATACTCTCTCATTTGCCGAGACGATAGTTTAGCATAGCTTTCAGCTACGTCATTTGCTACGACCTAGCAAGGCGCCATTATCAGTTACTATTGATATTGATTCATATACCGTCAAGAACGATGTTCACCATTGACGGATTAAAGTTAAGTATTCCACCAACTACGTCCGTTTTTCTAAATTCTAATTTCCTTGTCCTGTTCCAGACGTCACGCCAGCCTGCGTGAGATAAAACGCGTGCCTTTCGGCCTCCTCTAGTAACACGGTGTTGGCTCTCCTGCCAACCAAAACAGTTTCTAGGTGGTTTCTCAAATCCAGCTAGGTGAATAAGGGACTGGTACCCCGTTCAGCCTTAGTTACACGATTCGCAAACATTTTGAAAACGTTCGCACACTTTCACGTGGCTTACACTAGCCGCAATCAGGTGGAATGCACAATTTTCGTCTTCGGTTACATTGGCCAAGTCCGGTCAACACGCCAGCCCCGTGAAATACGGGATAGGGCCAGGAAAGTAGAAAACTACTAAACCACAAGCAGATCGAAATCAACTCACATTATAGCGATCTAAGAAAAAGACAGTGCAATAACATCGAAAAATAATTGCAGATATGATGGAGCAAATTTTGTGATAGTAAAGTGAATTGTGGAGATTACCTAAGATTCAAGTGGAAACATTATTATTTCTGCAACAAGTGCAAAAATTTTACGACTCCACGAGAGAGAAACAGCTGACATACCAACGCGAGACGAATGCGACGAAATGCTTGAAAGTATTCAAAGTCAGTATCGCATATTTTCTCGTGGTGGCTGGGAGACTGGACAGTCCGAAGTCGACACAGGCGTCCGTCATGCTTCGCTATGGCCGAGTTGTATGCCCTGTAATTATGATTCAGAATTTTTTTTAAATCTGGTAACTTCTGTACATAATTGTCAAGCATAAAGAAGCTGATGACTTGCCGGTGCATTCAAACGTACAATCCCGTTAACTAATTCCGTTTATAGTGCAGTTACAAATTTAATTTGCGAAATGAGTTGCCACGGACGGTGCATCTGCACCGAAATTGATGACAGACTCGAGTGACACTCGAGTAGAAAGCGGACAGGTGTATTGTGCGTAATTGTGCTGGCTTTGATGTGAGAGCGATTGGATTAGTCGACCGTGATATTAATTACATGCTGCTCGCAGATACGTCCATATGTGGACATCAAACGGATCTGGCATTTTTAAACCGATCTGAATATATTCCCCAAACGGGAGCTCGCTAACTTGCGTTTCAAATGTAATGCAGACGGGCATTTGTTAATCTCCTCCCCCTGAAGTGATGTGAGTCGTTTGTTTCCATTTTGGAAACAAGGCAAGGAACTGGTTAAGTAGTGGACGCAGAACTGGTGATACAGTAGATTAGTTCTACGCGCATGCGGCTTCTTCCATTATAACTACCACATCTGTAGATGCACAGTACTTAGTTGTCTGCAGACTGGCGGAGTTAGTAAAACGAATGTAATTGCTTCATCACTACAGGCCGTTTTCGGAGTGAGTTATGTCTCTCTCAGAAAGTTACACATATCCCAAAAATCGAATGGAGCATTAGAGCTCCACTTCAGCAAATATCTTAAAGCTATAACTTATTAAAATTTTCTGCTAGGCTAAAACTGTGAGCAGGGTTGGGTATTGAAGCCAGAATTTTCAGATCGCGGGCTTTAATGTACTAGAATGTTCCAAAACGGGGTACACATTGCCGCAGAATAAAAGATTCATTCCTCTAAATTATTGTCGGTAATGACATAAATCAGAGTTTAAATGACCATTCTAACCTTTAAACCTTACCCAGTTCCACTATTTAGTGATCTGGTAAAGTCTCTCTCCCTCTCCCTCTCGGTATTAATATAAATTGCATCCGTTATGGAACTAAACTTCTTAAAATCACTTTTAGATCACTCTAAGTTTCTGAGGCTCATAAGTTTGTAATAACAGAGTATAACATTCGGCTAACATTATTAAACAACCGTGCGAAGTAGATTGACAAGTGCTCTGAGACAAGATAAGGAACAGAGATACGTAATATGAAAACATGTCTCGCTGACGTTGGTCTTATTTAAAAATAGTAGGACTTCTGCTACTACATCTGTGGATCTAGATAGGTCCGAAGCCGATACGGTTTGGACTTAGGGTAAAGATTCTTGCAACAGGGAAAACTCGATTTGTATATTAAATGACCAGGCAGTAATTGAGAGCTCAGTGTAATGAATGGCATTAGCAAATATTGTTTGCGAGCAAAACCCACTCTGTATTTGCCGACTATGTTAATCTCAGGACGTCTATATTTATATCGTTAACGCGAAGTGTTGTCAACTTCCTCCCACGTCGAATGAAGTATGTATTAGCAAACCTATCTCCTTGTGGTTTCAGTTAATCGAAATGTCTAACTTCTTGGGCCATCTGAAACTTATCCATGTCATATATATCAATAAGATGTGCTTTTCTGGATTTGCTCTTTTGTCTAAGAATTTTCCCACATCCGAAATCTGATATACATTTATGTTTGTTTTATTTCAGGTACGTGTGACGTTACTGCACGAAATTCCAAGCTGGCAGTGAGTAAAACAGATTTTTCGTTTATGAATGGTCCAGTGTTTCAAATACTGGGTGTAGAAACATTATCGATAATTATGACATTGTGTTTACACTGCTTTTATTTGAAACCTTTCTTTTCGGTAAATACCATTCTCTTATAATCTAGTTTTAAACGTTTCCAACTGAATAGTTAAGAATCTCGTGTTTTCAGTGTCGCATCATCATCTGAAATACATACATATTGAAAGACATTGTAATTTGAAAGACATTTAGGCCAATGGTAACTCTGTCTTCATTGTAAAATTTGTTCATAATGCCTCATCGTTGACGTTGAAGACTTCATTTAAGAAACTTGTTATTTGTCATAGACGCAAGGAAGTTCAATAGTTAATAGTTTCGACTAGTTAAATGGCCACTTTCAGAGCTCAAAGTATACAGTGGGCACACACAGACACAAACAGTGTCTATCTCGGTTATTAAAGTGAGATGATTTGTAACAATCATGTGACAATTCCAAGCAAAATATACTGGACTCGCATTCGGGAGGACGACGGTTCAATACCGCGTCCAGCCATTCTGATTTAGGTTTCCCGTGATTTCCTTAAACACCTCCAGTCAAATGCCTGGATGGTTCCTTTGCAAGGGCACGGCCGACTTCCTTCCCCGTCCTTCCCTAATCCGATGAGATCGATGACCTCGCTGTCTGGTTTCCTCCCCCACAACAACCAACCCATAAGTTGTAGTTACAATACGTACACGCTATGCATCATTTCATTGTGCGGTATAAAAGATATATGATAGTGATTATGACAAATCGTCTCGCTTTCATAACCAACGTAGACACTGCTTTCTATTATGTGCCTTCTGTATAACTTCCGGTCTGAGGATGGCTACTTAACTGGTTGAAACCAATAATCGTTTTATCCTTCCTTGCGATCTTGGGAAAAGAAGTTTTTCAAAAGAACACTACAAATACTACACTTACAGATAGCCTCCAATCACACTGCTCATTTCAGGTAATTATAAGTTTGTCATCGACGTGATAAGATAAAAAACGAGGAGGCAAGGAATATGGGGAACCCACTGACTAGGAGGATGGATAGGATAATAGAGCAAGTGTCGATTTTCTTCCCCAGTTTTTCTGAATCTGAGATTGTACTCCGTTTCTAGTGACCGAAAAGTTGTAGTTTTTCTTCTTCTTTTATATCTACTCCCCAGATACGGGGCAAGAGGGGTGTTTGTTGAGGTGTGTGGGTGCTAGTAAGATGAAAGAAGTAATGTGTTACAGCTTTTCATCATTTAAGTTGTAAATATGTAGTCAAAAGTCGCAAGGTGGCTGGTTGAAAACCAGCTTCAAATTACACATACATTCTAAACACCCATAAGTCTGGATCATATCAGTCTACCTGTGTTCCACTTATCTGCAGATCAAAATATCTGTGAAGTTTGTCGATATGAATTCTAATTAAGTAGAGTTCGTTAAAAAAATCCTTCTTTAGTTCCAGGACATCCGATTACCAGATACTTATTCTCCTTTTTCTTCTTCTTCAGTAGCGCTACAGCCCTTGGTGAGCCTTGGCTTCTTCAACAATCTTCCTCCACACTTCTCGGTTCTTTGCTGTTCTTTTCCACCCCCAGACTCCCACACTGGTGATATCCATCATTTCCTCGTCGATCCATCTTCTTCTAGGTCTCTCTTTTCGCCTAGCTGAATGGATCACACCTTTCATCATTTTCTTTGGAATTCTATCTCTATCATTGTCTCCAAGTGTCCTAACCATCGTATTCGCTGTGATTTCACAAATTTTAGTATGTCCCTGCCTTTATTAACTCCTGTAATTCGGCATTGTACCGTATTCTTCTGCCTTCTTCCTCCCTTATTGGCCCATAGATTTTGCGTAGTATTTTCCGCTCAATGGTTCTTAGTGCATTTTTATCGTGTTCTGTCAACGTCCATAACTCTGACCCGTATGTGGTAACTCGGCGAACTAGGGAATTATATATTAGCAGTTTTGTTTTTCTTGTAACAAGGCTATTTTTGAAAAGTTGCATATTTGCAAAGTAAGCTCTGTTTCCTGCTTGTATTCTTTCTCTTATAGCCTTTCCAATACTGTTATCATCTGTTATTACGGCTCCCAAGCAGTTAAAAGAGGACACTCCCTTGAAACATTTCCCATTGATGTTTAGATTTTTGTGGGTTCTTCTGGTCTCATATTGTGACATTACCGTATATTTTGTTTTGTTTTCTTTTACTATGAGGCCAGTTTTAAGGCTTCTGTTTCCATTGCCCAGTATGTTTGTAGGACTGTGTTGGTATTTCTTTTTACTATAGCAATGTCATCAGTGTACGCACATGTCTGGCTAGTTTTCATAAATATGGTGCCTTTTTTGTTGATTTTATTTACTACACTATGGAGGGCTATATTGAATAGGACAGTGGAGAGACTATGGCCTTGTTACACATCTTTATTAAAGACAGAGCTTTCACTTGTTCTGTTAAGGAGCTTTACTTTTGCTCTTGTCTCTGTCATTGTCATTCTGATTAGTCTTATTAGTTTATCAGACACTAATGTCTTGTTACTTGGAGGTGCGGGCAGTTGAAAGATCTACCCAACAGAGCAACGTGATTCAGTCGCCATTGACTGTATTGAAAGCTTTCATAAGTTACACAGAACGTGCAACACACCTTTAATTGGCCTGTTACCTGCTCAATGTATTACGTATTACTTAGGGGTAATATGCTTCAATTGTCAGCAGTAATTTAAACATGCCCGGAGGGTAGGGTTGGTGGCCACTTCACTATTTTAATGTTTTCTTCCACCCATTTTGTACACTTGATTTATTCAGTATGAGAATTTTTCACACCATGTAGAGCAAAACATGATGGACGGCGGGCTGCATTCCAAGAAGTGCTTGGCGCGGTGCCCTCTACAGACAATGGAGGTACGAGCATATGGGATAGAATCCCAGGCATGACAGTGGCTGAAAGACTTCTTAAGTGACGGACCGCAGCACATTGTCAAGTGTTCATCAGAGACTAGGGTATTGGCAGTGGTGCCCCAGGGAAGTGGGATAAAAGTCTTATTCTCTACATACATGAATGATCTGACGAACAGGGTGAGCAGCAATCTGAGGCTGTTTACTGATGATGTGGTGTACGGGAAGATGCCGTCGTTGAATGACTGTAGGAGGATAGAGGATGACCTAGAAAAAATTTCTAGTCGGTGTGATGAGTGACAGCTTGCTCTAAATGTAAAAAAAAATAATCTAATGTTGACGAGTAGGGAGAACAATCCTGTTATGTTCAAAAACAGCTTGATACAGTCACGTCGATCAAATTTCTAAGCGTAGCAACGAAAACCGATAAGATTTGGAAAGAACATGTAAGGACGGTGGCAGCAATGGCGAATGGTCGACTTGGGTGTAGCTCGTCTACAAACAATATAGCGTTTAAAACACTAGTCCGACGCGTTCTTAAGTAATGCTCGAGTGTTCAGGATCCCCAACATGTCGGATTAATGGAATACATCAAAACAGTTCAGAGGCGTTTTCCAAAATACGTTGTCATTAGGTTCGATCAACAAACTAGTATTACAGGGATGCTTCATTAACTCAAACTGGAATAGCTGGAGGGAAGGCGATTTTCTTTTCGCGGAACACTATTGAGAAAATGCAGAGAACCGGCATTGAAGATGACTGCAGAACGATTCTACTGCCGCCAACGTACATTTCGCGTAAAGATCATAAAGGTAAGATAAGAGAAATTAGGGCCCGCACGGAAGCATATAAACAGTAGTTTTTCTATCATGCATCTTATGGTGGCTCGCGGGATATGTTTCTGGATATGAACTTAGAAGATTCGTAAATGATTTGATTGTTTCGCCGGAAGTTACACCGTAGTCTAGTGCCTTAGGCGTTAGTTGTGGCTTATTTGTTCATTCCTCAAGTAAGGTAGCACCATTAAACGTTTGGGAACGGTAAAGGAGGCGGTCATGGAATCCGAGTGGAGACATTGTAATTGATTGTGAGCTTGACCTCGAAATGTCAAAGGCGAAGGCGACAGGTCACAGCTGCGAGCAAGATCAAAGAGCCTGCACATATTTCGCAGGGCGCATATTCGACCCTATAAATACGCAGCTGCCGCGTGTTCAGCTGAGGGGAAAATCTTCGCTCAACAAAAGGCTTTAAAAATAATTCTACCGCAGTGCGGCTACCGAGACATCATGTTTTCGCAGCTTACCGTAGTATATTTTCTTATAACACATTTCTCACTTAAGTTATTAGATTAATTGCGCGGTCTTGATATGCACCTGAGAAAAACTAACGTGCTTTACACACATTACAGTCCGATTCTTGGAAGCAAAATTATATCTGTGAGACTGGGTCTATTTACATACTCGAATTATTTCAAAGCTAATCCAAGCCTTGCGGTGCGAGTGATATGGGGTGTCCCAGGAGTAATGGTCAACATTCATATAGATGACACAACGATCGTCTGAAGCAAAAGACTTCATATGGATATATGTCTTACGAATGGCTTCCGAGATAAAACACATTTAATGTACTTTGTTATTTATTTTCATTTGTATTCAATATATTGCCATGTTTACACATGTAAAATAGTTATGGAACATTACAACATGTGCATCAATTGAAAAATACGTATTTTTAACACATTCACCCCTAAGCGTTACCGTACACGTCCCATTACTGTTGTTGTACAGTTCACAATAAATGTTATATTATCCCAGCGCCAACTTCAATTAATTTGTGTGCTCTTGGGAGAACATGTTGTGTTACTTGTCTGAGTGCCTCTGAACGTTTCCTAATGATTGTAGCAGCCTCCATATTGCCATCAACCAGTCCATATTCTTTCGTTTGTACGCCTCAGACTACATCCATCCACATAAACAGAAATCTAATGCCGCAAGGTCTGTCGATCATTGTGGCCAGTTAATACTACTACCAAGACTAATCGAGTGAATAGGGCAAGTGCAGTTAGGGTGATCAAATGGATCAGATGGATCTGAGCACTATGGGGCTTAACATCTGAAGTCATCACTCCCCCAGACTTAGAACTACTAAAACCTAAATAACCTAAGGACAGCAGGAGGCAGGATTCGAACCTGCGAAAGAAGCAGCAGCGTGGTTCCGGACTGAAGCACCGAGAATCGCTCGGCCACAACGGCCGGCTAGTTAGGGGGGTTCTCTAAAGAGGGTAGCAGCCTCCATGTTGCCGCCAACCAGTCCATATCGCGTATTCATCTTTCGTTTGTACACCTCAGACTTCGTCCAACTGTATAAACAGAAAGCTAATGCCGCAAGGTCTGGCGATCACCGTGGCCAGTTAATATTATTACCAAGACAAATCCAGCGACTAGGGCAAGTGCAGTTAGAGTGTTCCCTCACACATCTGGTAAAACGTGGAGTGGCTCCGTCATCCTGGATGTACATTGCGTTCCGTATGAGCGTAGGAAAGTCATCAGAGCGTTCAACAAAAGAGTTTTCCAAAAAATGATGGTAACTCTGTCCCGTAAATTGCTCTTCTAAAAAGACTAGACCTATTAATATGTTACAGATAATGACGCACCAAACCAGATTTCTTGGTCTTGGTGGTGTTGGATGGCCCCAGATCGAATACGTCCGGCGGATTACCGACGAGTTCGGTGTGCCGGCCTGATTGGATATGGTTTTTAGGCAGTTTCCCACATCCCACTAGGTGAATACCACAAAAGCACTCAAGTCCCGCATCAGTTACAGGTTTCGTAAACATTTAGAAAACTTTCATTCCTTTTCACATGAACAACTCTACACAGGAAAACATATTCCGTCCAGAGCGATTGCGTGGTGGCTGTAGAAAGGGCATTCGGCCTCCCTTTAATCTATCCGTGTCAAATCCGTTAATAACCGTGACGACCCTGCGCCTATGTGTGACAAAGGCTCAAGGAAGAAAAAAAATGGACCTCGTTGACTATACATCATCTTTCAATACTTGAAAAATATCATCAAGTAGTCTGACTTACTCGTTCCTTGAGGTGCTTATTTTCGCCGCTGTGATGAAAAGTATGAGTGTAGTAACTTAGAAGAGTAACAGAAATAATTGCACTTTTCATGTTCTGCCTTCTTCCATTAATTACGGTACATGCACTCCATGTAGAAAATTGGTTCAAATGGCTCTGAGCACTATGGGACTTAACAGCTGAGGTCATCAGTCCCCTAGAACTTAGAACTACTTAAACCTAGCTAACCTAAGGACATCACACACATCCATGCCCAAGGCAGGATTCGAACCTGCGACTGCAGCGGTAGCGCGGTCCCAGACTGAAGCGCCTAGAACCGCTCGGCCACACCGGCCGGCCGCTCCACGTAGAGGCAATGTATGAGTAGTTATTTAATTTTTACTAAAGTAACGTAAGTTCTGCCATGCAGAGGGGAATGTCTCCTGAATAAAACTGACTTTCACACTATGGAGTGTCGATGTCTTGCTGATCGTTGTCAGTGGGCAGTCCCTCTTATTTCTTTCATGAGAGCGCTTACCCAGGTACGTAGCAAATTTTCTGGGCTGAGGAACTCCTGAGAGCAGTCACCTCTTACGCCACGGGTGGCGATGGCTTGACACCCTGTCTGGTGGCGGCCGCTTTAAATTGCAATCCTCTTGTTTGCTTGGGTGATGTGTCGGTTCAAAAATGGTTCAAATGGCTCTAAGCACTATGGGACTTAACATCTGAGGTGATCAGTCCCCTAGCTTAGAACTACTTAAACCTAATTAACCTAAGGACATCACACACAGCCATGCCCGAGGCAGGATTACAACCTGTGACCGTAGCAGCAGCCCGGTTCCGGACTGAAGCGCCTAGAACCGCTCAGCCACTGCGGCCGGCGATGTGTCGGTGCATTTAAATTTTATGCGCGGAGTGCAACACCTCACCCGCAGGCGAGAAGTAAGTTTCCCTTTTCGTCTGTAGAGACACCTGGCCAGTTATTTCGAATTTTCTCTTTGGAGCGGGAACGGTGACGATTGTCTCCTCTCACGTCATTGGATTACAAGAAGTCATGAGCTCTGATTGGCCAAAGTCAGGCCAGGCGCATCATTTTTCACGAGGATGCTAGCAAGAGAGGTAAGCAAAGTTTATGGTCACTGGCGCTGACTCCGATCTTGAGGTTGGTTCGGTAAGTGCTTTTTCTCTTGAGTGATTGATCTGAACCGAAAATGAAGAATATGTAGTTTCGGTCAAGCTTCATTTTTATTTTTCGCCTCACGATGACCCTTAATTTATTTAATATCGCGTCAATGATTTCATTATTTTCTTTGACTTACGAGTGCTATATCTTAGTGAAATTTTTTCCACATAACTGTATGTGATTGCATCCCTGAATCCCGGCATCCCTGACCATCCCTCTCTGCCCGCCCCCCCCCCTCCACCCCTCACAGCATGGTCAAGCAATTATTTCTGCAGTATGGGTGAGTGTAGATTCGAGCGTGATCTGTAATTTTACCGATTTTGATTTCCTACATAAGTGTCTTATGGGGGATAAGCTATCTCCTTCATGCTGCCTTTACTCAGCCCGAAAAAATTATATTTATCAGTGAAACACGAGTAAAATAACTTTGTTAACGCCTTTAGCAATGAGAACATATTTGATAGTGACCTAACAGAACCGTGTTCATTACCTGGAAGTTAGCAACTAGCTGATGCTAAATGAAATTCGTAAATGGTTCAGAAACGTCGCCTATTGGCGTACGTTTCACCATCAGAAACAACGGAATTAACAGGACCTATCAAAATAGGAAATGTGGAAGTAACAACTTTCCCGTATATTACCTCTGAGCCTTTTACGAAAAATATAGCGCAGGCTGCATAAAACGAATTGGTAGGGACAGCGGAATCACCCTGTATGCCAATTTTTTAAGTATGTTGAATTGGAAGGATGCTTTCGAAACACCTTGTAGATCCACTCTCTCTCTCGATATGTCGAGACGATTTGAGTCGTCTGCTGCGTCAAGTTAGTAACAGCACTACTAATTCGAGGTGATACTTCTGTCTCACAGTATAGAAGTGCAGGCGCTCCCCCTGATTCTCGCACCTCCGTTGTTTCCGCCACGCCCCCGCTGCCTACTCTCCCACACGACATATTTTTTTCTTTCTTTTTTCGCCACGTCGCGCAGTGAGCGGCGTGCTGTCACAGGCAACGTTATCTCGGCCAGGCGGGCCCGCTGCTGTGCCACGAAGGCTGGCCGGCGATCGCCGCTGCACGTCCCACCTGTCTACATACCTGCCGGGTCTGCGAGCACCAAAAGGGACCACTTCCCCGATACTACCACCTCTGACGTGTCACCGAGTCTGCTACAAAACACTGCGAGCCATTTCGGAAAAAGTGCCTCCTACGAAATGCAAAAGCGTTGGAGACGTTCCTTCCGTTACGTCGCGTCTCGGGAAGTCTCCCTCCCAGATGCTGGTGGCCAGAATTCGTGCACCCCTGGCAAAGTGTGACGTCCTCGGAAAAATAAATAAATAAGCCGATGAGCCAAAACATTATGCCCTCCTCCTTAATAGCATGTTTGTCCGTCTTTGGAATGAAATACGTCACTGACTCTGCGTATCATGGGTCCGACAGTTAGCTGGTAGGTTTGTGAAGGTATGTGGCATTAGATGTCACAGGTCATGTAATTTGCGTAAATAGCGGGCCTCTGATTTGCATACGTGGTGATGACGCCCGATAGCGACCCAGATGAGTTCCATAAAATTTACATCAGAAGAATTTGGTCGCTGAGGCGTCAACGGGAGTTCACTATAATTTTTCTCAAGCCACTGTAGCATTGTTCTGGCTCTGAGACATGGACAATTATACTGTTAAAATAAGCTGTCGGGGAATCGGGGAAGATATTACATATGAAGGGATGCAGGTGGCTCCCAGCTGCCAGCGTCCAAGTGTACGAGTATGTCTCCCATAGCTTAAAAAAAAAAAATGGATTCAGTCGAAGAGCCGGCACGTTTCCATTGATCGACAGTCGAATCCCAATGGTGCCATGTCCACTGTAGTGGTAATTGACGATGTCGTTGTGCCAACATGTGAACGCGTAGGGGAGGTCTGCTGTGGAGCTCCATGTTCAACAGTGTACAATGAACGGTGCGCTCCGAAACACTTGCACGTGCATCACCATTGTTCTTTTTCGGCAGAGATGCCACGGATCACCATCTGTCCTACTTTATAGAGCAGAGAAGCCGCGCAACGTCTGTGAAGAGTCGTGGACGTCTAACCATTTAGCACCTAGTGGTAGTTTCACTGTCGTTCTACGTCTTTCCGTACATGCTCACGGCAGCAGCATGTGAACTTTCCACGAGCTCGCCGTTATTCGTTCACAGGCTCTGCGTAATAATAACCTGCCCTTTGCCAAATTGGCTTATCTCAGTGGATTGCAATATTTGCAGCCCATATCTTCGCCAGGGTGATCCACAGTTCGCGTCTGCTTCGCTTACGTACTTTAGTTATCGCGCCATGTGCCGGCAACGCCACCAGGCGGGATCCAACTCCGCGGTGGACAGTAGTCATTAATTATGGCTTATCAGCTTAAATCAGCGTGCTTTCTCTCTCTCTCCCTCTCTCTCTCTCTCTCTCTCTCTCTCTGACACACACACACACACACACACACACACACACACACACACACACACACACACACAGTACATTGTACTCTTGGTTGGCACAATTGATAACGTAAGCTTACTCCCTATCGTGTGCCTTGTGGGTAGTATAATTTAATTGTAATCTTTAATCAAACCTCTTACACTGACACTGTATATCTGACATAAGTTAAACCTCCCATCAGTTTACTGACAAAGGACCAAGGTTTCTGGGCGCCTTTCCTTGGTTCTGTCATTTTGTTTATGCTGCTCGCCACATGTCTATATTTACTGAATGACACTGTAACTGCTGTGTACGACTTCGACATAACGCTAAGGAGACCTGCGTTACAGAGTGGTGCGGCAACTGTCATCTTAAGAAAGCTGGCACTAGGAGAAAAGATTAACGAACAAGTTAATACACCAAACCGAAGATTTATGTGTATTTCCTCAAATGTACGAAGACTCATTACGAATGGTGCAACAAGGAACAGAGCCCAGTTGTCTCACTGCCAACATGGATGAAGCCAAACTATGGTGTTGGAGCTGCGACCGGATGGGGTCTGCGTAGCACCACGTGGCGATGTGTCTCCGAGCGAAGGTGGGGTGAGTTGCTGCCGCCAGCGGGGGATGCTCAAAGTGCAGGGCTGCAGGAGGTTTGGCTCAGCAGACGTTCATCACTGGGTCCGCCAGATCCCACATGATCTCTGTCAGCGTTGGACAGAAGCTTGCAGTTCCACACCAACTGTAGAACGGCAGTGGGATGGTATCGAAATGAGATATAGCAGTAATGATTCTGCCCCAGCTGTTGTTTAGGCGTATTTACTTTCTTTAATTTCACATGACTGAGCTCAGCCTTGTAGACCATTCTCAAGTGCTGTAAGTGCCAACATGTCTTAATATATCCAGTCATTTAGCAGCAGAAGTGATAGTTCTAACTACGAGCACGTATACATGTAAGCGTCAAATTTGAAATAATATGTTAATCAACTACAATAACAGCCATTATAGAAACTACTGTCACGTTCTCAGACACTGTACGAATCAGTTTCATAGTTTAAAAACGGTCCGTTTTCAGACACTATGTGTCCTCATTTATGTACTGGTAGTTTAAAACTAACTCAATCGTAAAGTACATTTAGCAGTATCTTCACGTTCTTTGATCCAAATATAAAACATATAATCATGTCTTAATTTATAAGCACATTTAGTACGAATACATAATAGTTTATCAACACGTGAAGAAAACAATCAGATTTGAATGCGAAACTTCCTGGCAGGTTAAAACTGTGTGCCAGACCGAGACTCGAACTGGAGACCTTCGCCTTTCGCGGGTTAGTGTTCCAACATCTGAGCTACCCAAGCACGACTCATGACCCGTCCCCAAAGCTTCAGTTAGGCCATTACCTCGTCTACTACCTTCCAAACTTCACGGAATCTTTTCTGCGAACCTTGTTAGAGCACTTGCCGCGAAAGGTGAAGGTCCCGATTTCGAGTCCCGGTCCGGCACACAGTTTTAATCTGCCAGGAAGTTTCATATCACCGCACACTCCGATACAGAGTGAAAATCTCATTCTGGAGATCTGAATTCCACTGACCGTCACCTGAAGTCTATACGATCAGGAGTTGAGATCGGTTACACTAAGGGTGCGGATATACTGACGTGCTGATTTGAAATGATCAACCATTTTTGGCCGATGTCGTCTAGCAGTGGAACCCCATGATGTCAGTGTCACTGTGATTACAGCTTCTCTCGAAGCTACGCATTGCAGATGTGGGTCATCGGATTGGATCAGTGTCTTTCTTCAGCTGTTGCTGTTGGTAAACCACTGTCTATTAGCACTAGACATCATTGTAATTTAAACCATGATGGTGTATTACGTATTTGGATTAAAGAATGTGGATATATTGCTAAATTAACTTTGTCGTGTAATTGTAATGTGTATACTCCATTTTGAGGGAAATGAAGTCGAGTACAAAAAAATAAAAAGAAAAAAAAAGAAAAAAAACCCTTACTGCATCATGGGTAGTGATGCATCTCAAACGACCCCAGTTAGTAATCTATGTCGTACATTGTAGTAAACACACACCTTACAGTATCTGTCAATAGCCTCAGTCATTACAATATGTCATTGCGTCCCATAAACAACACGTGGGTTGTATCCTATAATTTTAATATTAGAAAGGAATAGTTTATGGCATGCTGATAGTGAGATATATCTTGGCAACTATTTTTTTACGATGAAGTATTGTTAAAATTCCTGAATGTTGAAACCGTTTCAAACCTTCATTTAATGCTATTAACTGTTCAATGTTATCTAGGAAGAGAGAGACATAGCACTAAATAATATTTAATATGACATACATCACCAGCTCAAATGCATTTGAGAATGGCCACAGGTCGAAATTAACCAGCAATATAATATAATACATGATGATCTTTATTTCATCTTGTATGAAGGAACTGTCCCCCCCCCCCCCCTCCTCACTCATTCACATTAACCATGGACGTTGCTTGGTGGGCAGGTTTGCGTGCCTCAGCGAATCAAGTAACTGTAATACAAGAGTAGGTTTAATAATGAATTAAAAATTAGGAACGCGGATAAGCTGCTACGAACAGCATAGTGAACGCATTATTGTAGCCAAGATAGACGCGAAGACCGTGCCTACCACAGTAGTACAATTTTATATGCCAACTATCTCCACAGATAGCGAAGAATGTTCAAATAGTCATGGAGGACTGGAATTCGACAGTAGGGAAAGGAAGAGAAGGAAAAGTAATAGGTGAATATGGATTGGGGAGAAGGAACGAAAGAGTAAGTCGCGTGGTGGAATTTTGCACAGAGCATCATCCCTAATACTTGGTTTGACACTCATGAAACAATGTTGTATGCGTGGAAGGCACCTGGAGACACCGGCAGGTTCCAGATTGACTATATAATGGTAAGACAGATATTTAGGAACCAGGTTTTAAGTAGTAAGACATTTCCAGGGGCAGATGTGGATTCTGACCACAATTTATTGGTGATGAAATGTAAATTAAAACTGAAAAAACTACTGAAAAGTAAGAATTTAAGGAGATGGGACCTGGATAAACGTAAAGAACTAGAAGTTGTAGAGAGTTTCAGAGGGAGCAATAGTGATCGACTGACAAGATCAGGGGAAAGGAATGCAGTAGAAGAAGAATGGGTAGGTTTGAGAGATGAAATAGTGAGGCAGCGAATGATCAAGTAGGTGAAATGATGAGGGCTCGTAGAAATCCTTGGGTAACACAGGAAATATTGAATTTAATTGATGAAAGGAGAAAATATAAAATTGCAGTAAATGAAGCAGGCGAAAAGGAATAAAAACGTTACAAAAATGAGATCGACAGGAAATGCAGAACGGCTAAGCGGGAATAGCTAGATAGCTAGAGGACAAATTTAAGGATGTAGAAGCGTATATCACAAGGAGTATGATAGATGTCGCCTACAGAAAAATTAAAGAAACCTTTGGAGAAAGAGAACTACATGTATGAATATCAAGAGCTTAGATGGTAACCAATCCTAAGCAAAGAAGGGAAATGCGAAATGTGGAAGGGGTGCGTAGAGGTTCTATACAACGGAGATGTACTTGAGAACAAATTTGGAAATCTGTGGTAAGTTCTTTGAGGCCAAATTGCTGAGGTCATCGGTCCCTAACCTTTCACACTATTTTCTCTACATTAAACTTAACTACACTAAGGACAACACACACACAGCCATGCCCGAGAGACGACTCGAACCTCCGACAGTAAGTACTAGAGGGCAGTGTTATGGAAATGGAAGAGGACGTAGATGAAGATGAGATGGGAATATGATACTGCGTGAAAAATTTGGAAGAGCCTTGAAAGCTCTAAACAGAAACAAGGCCCCAGGAGTAGACAACATTCTGTTAGTACTACTGACAGCCTTGGGAGAGCCAGCCATGCCTAAACTCTTCCATCTGGTGTACAAGAAGAATATAGTAATTCCAGTTCCAACCAAAGCAGGTGGTAACAGGTGTGAAGATTATCGAACTATCAAATTAATATATCACCGTTGCAAAATATTAACAGGTATTCTTTACAAACGAATGGAAAACCTGATAGAAGCTGACCTCTGGGAAGATCAGGTTGGATTCCGTAGAAATGCACGAACACGCCAAGCAATACTAACGCTAAGGCAAATCTACGTTTCTAGTATTTGTAGACTTAGAGAAATAATGGAGTGTAGACGAATTAAATCGGGTGATGCTGAGTGAATCAGATTAGGAAATGAGATACTTAAAGTAGTAAAGGAGTTTTGCTATTTGGGGAGCAAAATAATTGATGATGCTCGAAGTAGAGAGGATATAAAATGTAGATTGGCAATGGCAAGGAAAGCGTTTCTGAAGAAGAGAAATTTGTTAACATCGAGTAAAGATTTAAGTGTCAGGAAGTCGTTTCTGAAAGTATTTGTATGGAGTGTAGCCATGTATGGAAGTGAAACGTGGACGATAATTAGTTTGGACAAAAAGAGAATACAAGCATTCGAAATGTGGTGCTACAGGAGAATGCTGAAGGTTAGATGGGTAGATCACATAACTAATGACGAAGTATTGAACAAATTTGGGGAGAAGAAAAATTTGTGGCACAACTTGGCTAGAAGAAGGGATCGGTTGGTAGGACATGTTCTGAGGCATCGAGGTATCACCAATTTAGTATTGGGGGGCAGCGTGGGGGGTAAAAATCGTAGGTGGAGACCAAGAGAGGAATACACTAAGCAGATTCAGAAGGATGTAGGCTGCAGTAGGAGATGAAGAAGCTTGCACAGGATAGAGTAGCATGGAGAGCTGCATCAAACTAGTCTCTGGAATGAAAGCCACAACAACAAAAACAGAGAAAGCTTTTGACAGTGTTGACTGGAATACTTTCTTTCAAATTCAGAAGGTGGCAGGGCTAAAATACAGGGAGCCAAAGGCTGCTTACAGTTTATACGGAAATCAGATGGCAGTTATATGATCCGAGGGGCACGAAATGGAAGCAATGGTTGAGAAGGGATTGAGACAGGCTTGTAGTCAGTCCCTGATGTCGTTAAGTCTGTACATTGAGCAAGCAGTAAAGTAAACCATAGAAAAATTTGGAATAAGAATTCAAATTCAAGAAGAATAAATAATAACCTTGAGGTTTACCGATGACACTGTAATTCTGTCAGAACAGCTAAGGACTTGGAAGGACAGTTGAACTGAATGGACAGTGTCTTGAAAGGAGGATGTAAAATGAATATCAACAAAAGCAAAACGAGGATAATGGAATGTAGTCGAATTAAATCAGGTGATGCTGAGGGAATTAAATTAGGGAAAGATGAGTTTCGGTACTTACGTGGCAAAATAACTGAAAATGGTCGAAATAGAGAGGACATGAAATGTAGATTGGAGTTGGCAAGGGACGCGTTTCCGAAGATGAGAAATTTAACATCGAGTATAGATCTAAGTGTTTGGAAGTCGATAGTGAAAGTATTTGTATGGAATGTAGGCATATAGGGATGTGAAACATGGACGATAAACAGTTTAGACAAAAGGTGAATACAAGCTTACGAAATGGGGTGCTACAGAAGAATATTGATGATTAGATGGGTAGATGACGTAACTAATGAGGAGGTACTGAATTAAATTGGGGAGAAGAGGAATTTGTGGCACTACTTGACTAGAAGGATGGATCGGTTTTTAGGACACAATCTCAGATATCAAGAGATCACCAACTTATTACTGGAGGGAAGTGCGGAGAGTAAAATTCGTAGAGTGAGACCAAGAGATGAAGACACTAAGCAGATTCAGAAGGATGTAGGTTCCAGTACTTACTCGGAGATGAAGAGGCTTGCACAGGATAGAGTAGCATAAAGAAACTGTCAGCCTATAGTAGATGTTTAACAGGACTGTTTTATCATTCAAAAATTACGTCGAGGCCGTGGATCCACACATAAAGAAATTAATAACTGAAATTATTCGCTAAAATTAATTGCATAAATTGAATGATGCAGATGATCTGCTAGCAAAATTAGTTAAAACCCGATATTCTGCGATTTTATTACTTCACCATGCTTAGTGTCAGATACTATGCTGAGTAGTACTCAATTAGAATCGTAACTGATAATAGAGCAACATTAGTTTCTTTAAACAAGTTCAAAATAGAATGAATAAATTAAAGTCGCATGCGCTTACGAGTAACCTCTCGTATCTGAAATAAATTTCCTGAAGTCTGGTTGCATTTCCATGTCATCATGAGCGTGTTATGAAACGTATCTCCACAGATGTGTTGATACAATTCATTGTGTCATGATCGCTTTTGTTCCTCAAAACATCATCATGTTGCTGTGTAGTGTCAATATCACGATTTAAGAATCTAGTTGTCTTGTGTAACTCAGTGCACACAACAAGAGTTGTTACATATCTTTACTGCTCGCCTTATTCTGCTAGGCAATCAGCAGAATGTCTATATGATAGTCTTTACGAGATATTTCTACCAATGTTACATAAAATGACGTCTTAAATCAAGATAGGAGCACAGTTTGCTAACTTAACGAACGAAACCAATTTGACACAATGAATGTCTGTCAATACATCTGCAGTGGTTCTCATTAATTATTTCGTTTTGCTGTGGAGCTCATAATGATCAACATTAGAATGTCTTTCTCTTCATTCCCATAATTCGTAAGCCTTTCTGGTTGTTCTAGTAACTGAGCGAAGAGTGCATGCTATTCGCCACGTTCTTCTCGAGACAGGTTGGTCTATCGCTCGTTCACATGTATTCGACTTCGTGTTAATAGGAAAGGCCATAGTGCGGGACTTACTTCGTTTGGTCCCATAGGAACTTACCGCCGCCGCCACCACAACTTATTTCTAAGCACAGAATAACTGAGACATTCATGTTGTTGTAAATTGGAGATCGGATTAACTGTCTCCAAGTTATTGGCCAATATTATCAGGAAACGGTGGCGACGCGGTCTGGTGACTGTTGCCAGTGCCACTTTGACTGGGGTCTACATGGACTGAGAGAGTACTGACCTACCTAGACAAAACCCCCAGTGTGTGTGTGTGTGTGTGTGTGTGTGTGTGTGTGTGTGTGTGTGTGTGTGTGTGTGTGTAGTGTAGTGTAGTGTAGTGTGACTGGTGTCTTACTGTCGTTAGCGTTCTCTTCTAGGGTGCTAGGTAACAGGAAATTTTCTCTGTATTTCAGCACTTTCAGGGGGGGGGGGGGGGGGCTGGGCACTCGGTGGGTCGTTTCCAGATTCATAAATTAACAGCACATCGACATCACATGGAGAGGATAGTTAAGGAAAAGGAAGGTAAGTAGTACTCTGGCCAAACGTACTAGTTAAGGCACAACAAACGCCTGAAGAAGACCTTAATGAGGAACAGGATGCGCGTAGCTTTTTGTTGGACCATAAACAACAGCCAGAGCAAGTACAATAGGCAACATAAAAAAGGCAAAATAATAGGTAGATTGAGGCTGGTGACGTTCAGGAATCGCTGCTTGCGCCTATGTCTGCCATCGACACTGAGACTTGAACAGGGATAGCTACTGATGTTGACGTTGTGGTTGTTTTTTCGGAGGCTGCAAATGGAGTGACTGTGACCGGACATATGAGAATTGGTAGGCGTCCTGGGACGACGGCCTGACGAAAGTACTGAGCCGAGGAGGCCGTGACCAGGCAACAGCACGTCATTGGTAGGCTGGGCACCTTCTACACGAGTCAGGGTGGTCCTGTTCACAATTTCGGCATTTTTTCTTCTGTGCCCTTGGAAATGTGCATCCCGAGAATGATGGTAACCTGCACACTTCACACACCGTGTTGTGAGGTGGTAGTAATTCGACGTATGCTCAAAGAGCTGGCAACGTTTACACTGAGGGGGGCCCCTCTTTCCGCATATAATCTTCGACTCACGCGTTAGTGTCAAGTACATATTGAAGATTGCAAATTCGGTCGTTAGTCTTATCTAACGGAAAGAAAATAACGTAAATGGGAAGAAGTCGTAAGTCCTAGGACGGGTCCGTTTTTGTGTTGGTAAACAGTAGCTCGTCAAGACGTCTACTGGATGAGCCGGAAGACCCTTCAAGGCAACTTTCAGCCCATTTTCGTCAGGATGCTGGTGTGTGAAGAAGTCAATTTGATGTGGCTGAAAAAAGGCGATGACTTTCCGTTTGTCAGTGAAGGTTGCAGAAGATACTTGACCTTGTCGCCTTAACATACAGCCTTGGGGAAGCCGTCTAACACTGCCTTCAAGGCCGTATTTAATTCAAGGTATTTTTTCAGTAGAATAGATGGTAACTGGCGAAACTATCTTCAGATGATGTGAAGCAGTGGCAATCACAGGTTTCTGTTACGGCGAGCGGGTTTCCTATTGAGTCACTGGTAAATCCCCGTCGTGAACTGTTGTAGAATAAAGAGTTGGGGATGATTGGACGTTCCTACAGTCTTCAGCTGCCGTTTGCGAGGGTTGGAGTCACGGGGCGGCAAGACAGATTTATGGTGACTTTTCGATTGCTCCATAGCACAAGCTTCATCGTCGGACCATCATCGTCGTTGAGTTCCTGCGCCGGTGTGTTCCATTTTCCATGGTCTCCATAAATCCATGTTCAATGCTATAGTTAGGAATGGCATCGACATCAAGGAGGCTGACCTCTGCTTAACAGGAGCTGGTGTCTCGTAACGTGGTGGGTTGAGCAACACGCATTGGTTGGTCGACAGTTGTGGTCTGTCGTTCCGTTTCTTCAGGTCGAAAATACGGCGAGTAAACAAGTCCGCTGCAGACGGAAGGACGGGCTGAGGTTAAACAACTATTAGCGAAAAGCAAGTCAAGACAATTATTGAACTGTATGAAATAAAATCGTCATAACTTCTGAACGTTTTCGGTTAGGACGTCAAAACTACACGGTTGATCACGGGGCACGATTGGTATTAGTATGCGCATGCAAGGATATGTTAAACGACAAAGCCCACTTGCATTTGGTTGCGCTCGTCAATAAGCTAATTTGGCGCGTTTGGGGGATTGAGAATCCGCATTTCGCTATCGAGAAGTCTCCTCGCCCTCAACGAGTCACAGAATAATCGATGGGATATTCCTTGATGGCACGGCGACTACCGTAAGGTAGGTGAAGGTTTTGGAAGATGATTTGATCACCATTATCCAAAGTGACCCTGATTTCGACATGATGTGGTTCATGGAGGTCGGAGCTCGACCCCATCGAATGAAGAGAGTTTTTGATGTCCTAGAGGAACACTTGGGGGGCCGCAATCTGGCTCTGGGGTACCGTGAGGCCACTGGCCTGGACCTCGATTGGCCGACATAGTCTCCGGATCTGAACACATCACCGCCAATGATGGAAGGCGTATCGAACATAACATAAATGCGAATACCTCTAACGACGTTTACATGTTGGATAAATTGTATGCACGCCGAAGTTTTTTTTTTTTTTTTTCAAATAGTTCAATAACTGTCACCCTGTAAACACGCTGGCGCGGCCAGTTCGTACCTCGGCGGATTCAGACCAGGGACTGACCCACTGCCAGAGCATACCATAAACCGGCCTCAATAGCTGCTAGGTATGATCTGTCACAACCGTGCGGTCATTTACGGAACACAGTCGTATACTTACGCTTATTTATTACGCATGTACGTACTGAAGAAGTATATGGACGCATTCGGTCAGTTCACTCTTGTAGACAACCCTGGAGGACGCGTTAGTGAGCGGTGGATGTCCAGCGAGAACGGTTCCAGGCGACGGCGGGGGACCTTTGACCACTGCTGCTGTTGGCGGCGTGTGGCGCCGGGATGGGGGTGGGGGGTGGGGGGGGGGGAGGTCTGGCAGAAGGACGAGCGCTGGCCGGAAGGAAGGAAGCGCCGCCACGGCGAGGCCCGGCCCGGCGTGCCGTGGCGTGCGGCGGCCGATAGCGGCGGTGCGCTCCAGACCGCTCCAGGCCCGGCGAGGCAGGGCGGGCACCGCCTCAATTATTCAGCGCGCCGGAAGTGCGGCCGCAGCGCCAGACTCCAGCAGAGCGCCGGCGAGCCGTCAGCTCCTCGTGGCCCGGGCGCCCTACATGTGTCGGCACTCTGAAGAGGTGTGGCTGCACTAGGTCGTCTGGAGTAATGCAGACAACCTGCGAGGAACAAACAACGTATAATCAACTTCTGTGTCGAAGTACCTGGTCATATTGTTATAGAGCAGAGCCGTAGACCGGTGGTTCCCAAAGCTGCTGTATGTGAAGGTCTATCCCAGTCATCGTGTACATGTCTCTTGAGCAAGAGGCAGGCCGCGAAAAGAAGGAGAAGGAACAATTTCGGCACTACCTCGAAATAACGAGTATAGTCGCGTGCCTATGTATCCCTCGCATGGGTAAGCAACTGAAAGAACTGAAAATACGTACGTCCCCAAGTCCGGATAGCATCCCGCTAAAGTTTTGGAAATAGTAGGCTACTCTATGGCATTGGCTCCTAACTTAGCTTCCATTTCTCGCGAATCTCTCACCACAAAGTCTCAAGTGACAGGAAGAAAAGCGCAGGTCACTCCTGCACATAAATAATCCAAAGAACGAACCCGTAAAATTACAGTCCAGTATCCTTAACATCATAATAATAATTGTGTTAAGGATACTGGTCTGTAATTTTACGGGTACAATTGACCATATAAACACAATGCGTGAGGTAATTAGTCGATCCAATGAGTATGAAATGCCACTATGCGTAGCCTTCATTGACTTCGAAAAAGCCTTTGATTCTGTCAGCCACACTGCAGTCATACAAGCAGTGCCGAGCAAGGAGTGGAAACAAAATATATAAACATATTGTGCAACATTTATGACACATCTGTAGCATTTATCAACATAGGAAAAAAGAAGTGCGAATTTCCGATTGGAAAAGGAGTAAAGCAGGGAGATCCTATATCCTCGAAGTTATTTATAGCAGTTCTCGACATGGCTAAGTCCAAACTTATTTGGAGCAACAGACGAATAAGGATAAATGGCAAAAAGGCTCACCAACCTGAGGTTATCTGACGATATAGTGGTCCTTGATAAGAGTAAGATGGAAATGTAGTCCTCTGTAAAAGACTTAACAGATAGTTGTCAGGAAGTTGGACTTAAAATAAATCACTGTAAAACTAAGGTTATACATAACAAGCGGGTAGATGCAGGACAAGTAACACTGAACGGCAACATACTAAACAGTGTTACAGAATACGTTTATCTGGGGCAATTAATTAACGGAAAAGAGGATTTGAAACCTGAAATTTTTCGTCGAATTAAACTGGGTTGGAGAGCTTAATTTTCACTCTACGGCAGCGAGTGCGCTGATATGAGCACTTTCTCGTGGAAGGCGAAGATCCCGAATTCCAGCCTCAGCCACCACAGGGTTTTAATCCGCCACGAACTTCCATGTTTTTGTTTCTGTCTGATGACTGCGTTATATTGCTCCATTTTGGTTTTCTTGTCAGTGGTTTAGACCCTTACGCAATACCTCCAGTGATGTATATTGAGTTTCATAGCACCTGTTAAGAGACTGAACAAACTTCATTTTTAAAAAAAATTACATGTAATGTCCGTAGAAGGCAACGTATCTGGTTCGAGACGGGGTGTGGTATGCTGTTTCAATCTGTCAGGAAGTTTAAAAAACTCTACAGGCAACACAAAATTTTAAATATAGAGAGAAGGTTAGAGCAAAACGCCCAGTATTAACATCGACGTCATGAGAGGCAATAATAACATCATACACCCCAAATACAGGTGATCGACAACGAATTTTACATTATAAAGTTTAGTTCCCATCCAAGTGTTTCCTGGGTGGGGGTGCAAAAATAGCTTTCAAACAATACTGATTACTCATTAGTTTACGTTATTCTTAATTACATAAACTTTTCCTTAAATCTATCATTTTAGTAACGCACTACGCAGGTATGTTGGTTCAACGATTCGGATTCTGAGAAGCAGCGAGTGGCTTCAAGGGCCGAGTGGTCGCGGCCAGAGCAGTACAGACATTCGAAAAGAAGAACCGAGAATAACCCAAGACGTGTAAGCCAAGAACCGCCAACCGTGTACAAAGTCACAATAACAAACTGAGAGGGAAACCTAGAGGAAACGATTAAATCTGTAAGAAAGTAATGTCGGTGATCAGAAAACTTCGGAAATATCAACATAACTGGACGAGGAAAGCATGCGCACATTAGCCTACGATGTCTGAGGGTATTGCCAGCTGAAGCCCGTGTGCGGACGCGAAACCAGGTAACTCGGCATGGGCGAGGCCGGTGCGTTCATCTCGATTTCGATGTTCGAGACCGGCGAGGATACACTCCGGTTGAAGTTCTCTAATTTTAAATTTTTAATTACGCCTTCTCCTCATTACAGTTAACTTGCGTTCTCCCAGGTATCATTAAAGAGTCTCACAGGAATTAAGTTTCGAAATGCTCTGATAAAAATCGTTTGAAAATCATCGACAACATTTGCACATCTATCAAACGATAGCTTTCATCTTTGTCGTCCACAATGTTTCTAAAGAATATTCCCTTCTTCAGGTATGTTAGCATCCTCACCAACGTTCTAACGTTCTCTCTCTCTCTCTCTCTCTCTCTCTCTCTCTCTCTCTCTCTAACTTTTCTTTCCCTCAGACAGTTTTTCCTTAAAAATTGTTCAACCCAGTGCGTTTCTTTCTTTCTGATTTAGTTCAGAGGAGTTCATGTAATCTTTACTGTTTTGAGAACTTCACTATTCTTCACCCCATCCGTTTCCGTCCTTTTCCACAGCCATATTACAAAGCCTTCCACATGTTTCTCTGCTTTCTTTGTTCATCCTGTTCAACCTTGTAGTCCATATGTACTTACATTATAAATAAAAATTTTGCAAATCATTTTCTTACATCAATTCCTATTGCTATAGCTGTCGGAATGCTTACATTTTTCTATATGATTCCTCTTCTTGTTCTATCCTGATTTTACTGTTGCGGTACAGCTTGCAGCTGGAGTACGCATGCTTCCTAAGTAAGTGAAGGAATTGTGATTTGTATTTTCTGGGTAGTGCGTATTTACTCCCTTCATTACTTTTCCCTTGGATACTTTTTTCTCCTCCTCATGTCAACAATTTTCTCAATTTTTTTCGCTTACTGATAGGACCTCCTGATAGCCTGTGTAGTTAATAACTTCCTTTCTACCTTCTAAGGCCTTCCTTCTGCTTATATTATTCAAGGTTTCATCCACAAATCGGTGATATTAAATATTGTAGAGGGCTGAATGCATGCAGCAACCTTATGTCACACCTCTAATAACAGCTGTTGCATCAGTTTCTTTAACTTTCTCTCTGTCTTAAGTTTCCTTTCCTTCCAATCTACTGTAATTATTTCAATAATATTTTCATTTCTTCTCGATCAAATTTATTTTTGCGTGCTACGAATCACACATACACCTCCCTCTTTACTTCCGTTACTTTTTTTGTTTCAATATCATCATCACTCTGTCTTGTTCCCTTTCCGTTCCAAATCCAAATTGATCCTCTAGTAAGTTATTGTCTTCGTCGACTTCTAAGATAGAGGTGTTGTGTTTACTTAGAGTTTGCCAATTACTTATCATCACTGAGTGGAAAATACAGGTATCAGACAACTTTTTCAGTGAGACAGGAAAGTAAGATAGAGGATACAAAGCTCCGATAAACACTTGAAAGATTGCGCATGACTGAGTAGTCTCCTCAGGTTCTCATTATCGCCGCGCGATGTACGGAGCACGCTGTCTCGGATATTGCAGGTCATTTGCCTCTCAGACGATAGTATCGTCGTCGGGCGAACGCTATTTTTTCCTGCGCCGCACAAAAAAAATTGTATTTTGCTGCGAATAAATTTGTTTAGCGAGGAACAGCTTTCTTCCCCGTCGGTAGACATCGTTACAAAGCATTCCCCGTGAAATAGAACCTATCTCTTTTAAAGTGGGGTTGGCGCACGCTTTTCTGAAGGGCTACGGAGGGGTAGATTAACCTCTTTGGAAAAAGAAATTTAGCCACAGGTTGCTGTGAAAGCACTTGTTACGGCAACTGCAAAGGAGACTTCACGTGTAATAATATAATATTGTCCTATTTATATGTAAAATACGTCTGAAGAACTTAGTCTCACCAAATTAAAAAAAAACAAAAAAACTACTCTGAAGCACGAGAACGCTGCGCTTAGACATTTACCATCTCTAAGTTTCTGCATCGGTTGTAATATGTCTGGTGGTGTATGGGTCTGTTTTGTTGGAGTTCGGTCAGCTACCTCACCATAGCGACGAAGATGACTATTTCGGTAGTGGATGAAATGGGCTCGTAGTTCAGCCGATGATGCGTAATTACAGCCTTATTAACCATGCGAGGAAACCGCAGTACTGTAAAATATTTCGATGGAATTGCGGTGTCACTGTTTACTAGGAATCAAATATTGATTGACAGGCTTCCTTCAGTAGGCTAGACACGAAGGCTGGAAAGATTGTTGTAACAGCAGATAAGTCAACTGCGTTCGTCGAAATTTATGGCGTGATTTCAAAGCCAGATGAAATTGATAGATTGTCACTCCCACTGTAGAAGCAGAGGTTCATTTGTAGAAGTGTCTCTAGATTCTAGTTTTATCTGAGAGGCAAGAGCACGTAAATTCGGCATGCTAAGTGCGGGGTATTTTTTCTGAGTTATTGTACTTCTTGGCAAAAACACATACGGTTTACAGACCAATAAGTGACTTCCTTGAAGAGTTTCTCTTGGTAAACCCCTCTTCCACGAGATAGGTGCCATTATGCCATTCCGAGGATGAAGTGAATGGCGCCAAGAACAGAAAACTCCTGTACGTATAGGACGGCCTTTGAAGTTGGAAGCATTGTTTGGCTGCACCCGGCGTAACTGCCGAAGCGATCGTTTGACACGGCGCAGCGGTATCGTTTTCGGAACTGTAGAGGAAGCCATGCGCTTCCGTCTCGCGCCTTCGTTCCACCTAGGAGCGTAACCGGTTCACCGTTCGCTTCCTGATCCGCCGTATGGCTTCCTGTAACCGACACAGTGCTTGAACTCTCGGCACCAAAGCAAGCGTACAATCGCTATACTAACTTGAAACGACCACACTTACACTTCTAACGTCATATGCATCACCAGCCGACCCCGCTCTCTCCTCCCTCCCCCCCCCCCCCCCGTCACTTTCCACTGTTTCTTACATGTTTGTACTATCAGCACCTTTTCTGTCTCTATTAATTTAATTTACAGAATCCCTCAATATAATACGAAATTATGCAGCAGTTCACTAGATAGCTAGATCTGAGAAGTATTTTCCATATTATTTCTTCTCATTTCATTTTTACACTCATCACTAAATTTCTAACGAGCACAGCGTTTTTATTAATGTCAGTTTTTCTGTCTCCCTAAAGGCCATGACTACCACGTCGCTCTGTGCTGCAGAAGCTTACTTTCGGAAAGCTGAGTCTACTTTCTCGGTTAAATCTACTTTATGTTGGTCAAATGAATTTGTCCGTTTACGAAACAGCTCTTTTGCGTTATTTACTGTCACCGTCTTGAGTGACAATGTTTCGTAAAAATTACGGCTTAAACTGTGAAGTCTTTTTGGTTTAATGGTTATCTGGTTAATGGATCTGTTCGATGGCACTGTTCGGTGGGCCATGTGAGGCCATATGACGTTAGATAACTCACAGAAGACTTTTGACAAAATTGAAAGTAAAGGAAAGACTACAGAAATGACAAGAAACACAGAATATAATTATAAAAGAGTAGTTCTGAGTCTTAGATGCTGTTATTTTAGAATATTTTGTGTTTCTTTCATTTGTCAGTCTTTATTTTGTGCTAAGTATTCTGGTAACTGAATTTAATATACTAACTTTGGTGAAAAATAAAACCCCCGTAGGCTAAATGTAACTGAAGTACGCCACAGACAAAAATTTTGTTACATAACAAAACAGTAATGCACACAATCTCTGCTATGAAGACCTCACATACTGTCTATCATTAACACCTCTAAACACTGTGGCATGTAATCAAAGATAGACAGAAAGCATTCCTAGGGAGCTGCTTCGACGACATTTGTGTGTGACTTCACTACTTTGGTTACTAGAGAAACCGTGGTGAACACGGAGTGATACGTCAGAAGAACGCGAAGGCGAGGGAAGCAGGACTGCGTGCTTCAGTTTGTAAAAGACGAGCGCATTACTCGCCTCTTGTGATGCAGGCCTTTATTATAAGGCACCGGCCCTCCGACAGCTTTAAGGCTGTTCGTCTTTTCATTTCTTGTGCTAATTTTTACGTTTTTACGTAGCTACTATACTTTACTTTTTATCCCAACCTATTGTCATCACTGCAAAATCATAGTCCATTCAAGCACCGGGCTATGCTTTACAATCCAGAGTGTGACTTAATGCTTCTTGAACTGTGTTGTAGAGCAGCTGATACCGCCCCTGTATAAATTGTCTTTTTTTCTCAATTATACCCTCTTCTGTGTTAATTTTGTAAGAGGTTTTCAGTCTAAATCGCAATTTTTTCATCTTTTATTTTATTTACTTTTTATTGTTTCTTATATAGATAGTTTCGCCGTTTATAGCCATCGAATTTGATGCATCGTATCTCGCCATAGTACTACGTGTGGGTTGCAGGTAGTTGCAGTTAACACAAGACTACAAACACCTGCCTACCAACCTGTGTACCATGAGGAAATAAATTGTATCAGTTATGATATCGTGATCAACTGATTATGGCAGAAGCTGAAACATAAAAAATAAATTGGGTTATATACTTACATTAGCAGCGAAGATCGCTGCCTCTAGATACACTTTTCGTCTTATTTTAATTTGACAGATGATGTTCTCCAAAACTACTTCTTTAAATCAGTATGAAAGAAGCGTACTTTCCTTTACCCCCCCCCCCCCCCCTCCATAAGTAACCAACCTTCCGTACTCTCCCTTACAGTTGCGTTCCATTCACCTAAAACTGTCAAGTTTTCATCCACTTCACATAGTTTATCAATTCCCCTATTTCTGGCATAGTCACGCTGTCCTGATGGCTGAAGCAGTGTTAGTAACTCAGGCTCTAATAAATCCTTCTAGATATAACGGTTCCCGCCCAGATTACCTAACGTCGAGTTAGGGAGAGAAAATTGCATCAGTGAGTTTCTGGACCTTATTTGTCCTCTAAGCCTTTCAACTGCGCAATCAAGTGTCCTGTAGCCATCGTAGTAGCATTCATCGAGTGTGCAGTCACCATTGTTGACTGTTGCTGTTTTTGTTGTTGTTGGGTTTCAGTCCAAAGATCGGTCTGACACAGCCCTCCATGCTATTCTATCCTGTGCAGCCTCTACACCTCTGTATAGCTCCTGCAACACATATCCATTTGAACCTGCTTAATGTATTCAATTCTTGGTCTCGCTGTACAATTTTTACTCTTCCAAACTTCCGTCCATTACCATAATGACAAGTCCTTGAAGCCACAGAACGTATCCTATCAACTGATCGCTTCTTTCAGTCAAATTCTGCCATAAATATCTTTTCGCCCAACTTCGATTCAGCACCACCTCATTTATCATTAGATGTACCCATCCAATCTTCAGCTTTCTTCTGTTGCACCACGTTTCAGAAGCTTCTGCTGTCTCTTTGACTGAACCATTTATCGTCCACATTTCACTTCCGTATAAGGATATACTCCATACAATTATCTTCAGAAAAGATTTCATAACATTTTGTTGATTTTAGACTTCATCAGATTCCACTTTTCCAGCAATGCTTTCCGTAATATTGCCAGTCCGTATATTGCTTCCTGTGTTCTTCGGTCCCTCAACAGTTATTTTGCACGCCATGTAGCAAAACTCATCGACTACTTATAATGTTTCCTTTTTCTAATCTCTTTCCTACAGCATTGTCCGATTTCATTCGATTACACTCCATTACCCTTGTTTTACTTTTGTTGATGTTCATGTCAGAAGTTTTCTTAAAAACTATCCATTCCGCTCAATTATTCTTCCAAACCCTTTGCCGTCTCTGACAGAATTACAAGTTATT
This sequence comes from Schistocerca serialis cubense, assembly GCF_023864345.2. Taxonomy (NCBI): domain Eukaryota; kingdom Metazoa; phylum Arthropoda; class Insecta; order Orthoptera; family Acrididae; genus Schistocerca; species Schistocerca serialis. Next base: position 613,541,911 of record NC_064641.1, on the reverse strand, counting down.
GGCAAATCTTAAAGTTTTTATTTCCTCTTCCTGATTAATTGTCTTACCGAATTTCTCCTTGGTTTTCATTACTACTTGCTCGATGTACAGATCCAATAACGTGGGGGACAGGCTTCAACCCTGCCTCAATCCTTTCTCCACTGTGGCTTCGATTCTTATATCTGCAAACTTGTATCTGTGCAAGTTGCAGATAACCTTTCGCTCCCTGTATTTCATTCCTGTTATCCTTCGGAATTTCAAAGATTGTAGTCTAGCCAACTCCGTCAGAAACTTTCTCTAAATCTACAAATGCTATACACTTAGGTTTGCCTTTCCTTAACCTATATTCTATGAGAAGTCGCAGGGTCAGCATTTCCTCGCGTATCCATTTCTGCTGAACCTAAACTGACCTTCCACGAGGTTGGCTTCTACCTGTTCTTCTATTCTTCTGAAAATAATTCGTGTCATTATTTTGCAACCAGGTGAAATAATTTTTTCATGGTTTGCCCTTCCAAGGATCCGAATGATTCTGAGAGAAAGTATGGTCTATTACAGGTGCCTTGTGGCCACTTTGCTCTTTAAGTGCTTTGCCAAATTCTCTCCCAGTTTCATATCTCCAGTTCCATATTCCTCTGCTTCCTCTTTATTACAACACTTGTTTCCCTTATTTTATGTAAACCCTCGATATATTCCTTCCATCTTTAAGTTTTCCATTCTTTGCTTAGAATGGTATGGTATTCCAGCTCTTGATATCAAACAATTGCTCCTCTTTTCTCCCAAAGGTCTCCAATTTTCCTACTGGTGGCATCTGTCTTTCCCATAGTTCTGCATGCTTCTAAATCCTTACGTTAGTCCTATAATCATCCTCGCTTAACTATTTTGCACGTTCTTTCAATTTCATTTTTAAACGTCTGCATTCCCTTTCACCTGATTCACTTCTTTCATTGTAGGACACCAAATAATCGCATTCAGCTCGCCAACACCAGCGTCCATGTGACTATTAAGACGTGTTTATGGAACTGATGGCAGCACAGTGACATTCATTCCGTCGAACCGTCCACAGAGATAGGTACATACCTTTTCTAGTGCATCAGTGTTATAGTCGGTCTATAAATTGAACAGCGATCAAGTGGATCTCCAATCTGTCTACCGCACTTCGTCACAAGGAGCATCTACAAGCTGCTTCACAAAGTTAGATCACTCCTTCAGTATCACGCCTTTTAAATCAGTAGCGAGACAGTGCACAGTGCAGTAACCCATAAAGCTTAGGAAGAAATCGAACACGAAAGTAGTCTACATATATCACTGCACGTTTTACTACACTGCTAGACGGCAGTTGTAGCGTTCTTCCCTTCTGGAAAGACCGCTTACACGAACACAAGCGCTGCTCACTCTTCAGTTATAATAATAATAATAATTTCGTGTTGCTCAGTGGTCGAGAGCAAGCTTTTCAATTGAACGCAGTGTCGGTGACTTATAGGTACTTAATCCACCTAACTTATCGAAGGTGTAATCTGAACAACGCGTCGTTCCGTGGTACAGCATGGACTCGAACCCGCGACAACTCAGTTTTAGGCACGCCCTCCACCGTTAGACTACCAGGCCGGCCGCTCATCAGTTTACGCTCAGACTGTAAGCCAGCGCTGAGTATCACATTGCGTCAGACGGCGATGACCACGTACTGTGACAAAAATGAGTGTTTTAGTATTCCCTGGTTCTTCATACCCACATCATCTAGTACACCACCACCGGTTTCCCAGAAAGTGAGTGTTGTTTACCTCCGAATTCGTATGTTGGTACTGCAGCGGCTGACGTCGACAAAAGCACGCTGACGTTAGCAGTCACATTTCCATTTCTGTCGGCAGCTAATCGTGCTTTGAGCCTGACGTAATACCGACTTGCCAGGTAACAAAGCCTGCTGCTCTTTTCTCGTGTACATATTCCAGCAATCTCGATGATTAATTTTCTAGCTCACTGTTGTACTCACATCACGAATTTGAATTTATTCTGGCTATCCTTACAGGGTGTTGCAATTTTCACAAGCGTTAGTGTAGAAGCTTAATATGACCAGCTGGTCATCCTGAACTTTCATTTCTATTATGAAACATTGAAAGAGTTGGGATAAAACTCTTTCATTACTGCTAAGCGAGACTTTCGCTGTAGTAGACTGGCTTTGTGCAAATCTCGACTTCGTACTCTGGCAGTTCAACATAGAGCCTCTGGAGCAGGAATAAGCACCATTGCCTGTTTATTTATTTGTGTTCTGTCCTTGCTTAGCCCCACTTCCTATCATCCATTTTCTATGAATGAGTAAACGAGTAGATGAGATCAGTTCAAAACTCGCTCCAGCACAGTCAGAGTGTTTGGTAGTTTGTTATGATTAAATGCAGCATTGCCAACTCAAACTTCTGGGTAGGCAACGCTGATCAAAGATGGTAACTGGACTGTGTGGTCGAACCATCGTTTCCGCATGCATTGTGCAGCTCACGTTAGTACATGCAGAACCGCATGAAGTATAGTTTGTCTCCTAATTGTAGATTTCGCTAGTGATCACGTTGGGGTTGTTGACAACTGCACAGGTCATAATATACTGTATTTCGTGTCGATATGCGTGTGGACCATCTTAATTTTAACTAGTTTTCTTTGTAATCCGCATATTTGGTATTATGTCTCCCTACCAATGTAGAATGGTTATAAAATGTTTGCGTGTGTTATAATAAGCATGATGACATTCAATTTCCTTGTGAATTTTCGTAATTTTAAGTAGCTCTCTTTGTGAACCATCGTATGCCTCAGCCACGCGTGTGGTCCGTTACTCTGTCTCTAACTACGCTAGAACAACTGTCAAATGATTTCATATGTTATAATAAGGATAATGATATGCAGCTGGTATGTGAAGTCTCGATTTTTTATAATTTTCATTGTAAACGATAATTTAGCTTTGGCCCATGGTCCATCCCCAGGGTTGTCAGTTCATAAATCGATGTAGAGAAGTGCTACGATTTTGTTGCCGCAGTACATCAGTGGTCCACCTTTCTCTGTTTGAACCGCTATATCCACATTTTCTTTTCTACGCTTGCTATCAAGTTTAAGTTTGTAGATGAAAAAATTTGAATGCAAACAATAACCAATATCAGATTCACTATCAGCTTTTGTGGCACAATTTTAGTCTTTGAAGGGCACTGCGTCCATGACGCCACTAATGATCATACACTTGTCCTATACTGATATAACTCATCCCCCCCCCCCCCCCCGGCTCTCCCTGCACATCTACTATCACAACCTGCACTGGACTAGTATGCCAGCATCCAGCATGAGGAAACGTGGGCCAGATCTTCCCTAAATGAAAACGTTGAACTCTAAAACAAGCATGCCTCAGAATCCCGCATTGTAATGTCTGTCTGATTCTCGGGGGGCAGAGGGGGAGCAAAAATTTGACAGATAAATATAAACAGCAAATTAAAAAATAAGAAATTAGGAACAACTTGAATAAAACTTTCTGCGTTGCAGCATATAATATTCTTACTATGAGAGTTGTAGAACATTTAGCATGATTCGAAAACGAATTGCAGAATGTCAAATAGGACGCAATCGGAATTAGTGAGACGAGACTGAGAGGCGAAGGGACTACTTTCTTCAACTCCAAACATCTCCTATTTCAGAATAACTTAATTCACACAATGGCGGTGTAGCTCTGCTAATTCACAATGGGGAAAAATAACTCGCCACCAAGACCCTGTCCATTTTAGGCAGAGTGATCTAAGTGACCCTTTAGGTGAATACTAAGATTAGCCTTCACATCATTTATGCCTACGCAGCCACTTCCACCTCAACAGCTGAAGAACTGTAGCAGTTCTCTGAAGATCTGACAACAGCAAAAATTTCAGAAAAGTCACACTTTTCTTAACAACCAGTGATTTTAATCACAAGGTTGGAGTGACGTCTCCAGAAGAGCTTCCCGTCGTTGGTAACTTTGGACCTGGAACGATAAACCAGAGAGGTGAAATGATGATTCATAATTTTAACAAAGAACGTTTTACTGTATGAACAAATTTTACAAGGAAAATCCGGAAAGGACGTGGACCTGTAGAAGCCCTGACGGTATGGTTAACTATGAAACAGAGACCACGTCTTAATACTCGAACAAACGAATGTGTTTAGATGTGTCAGTCTAAATCGGTTCAATACAGGAAGCGATCGTAGGTTAGAGCCAGAATTCATATTAAGACTCGACTCGAGAGAAAACGTATAATGGAAAGGAAGACCAGAGCTACAGAAAATGAGAAGAGAGAAGGAAGGAATTCATTCAATGAATAGGCAAGCAATTACCAGAACAAAAGTTGAGAGGAGTAGGATGAGGGAACTATCGACAGAAATTACCAGTAGTCTTTGAACTACAATAAAGGAAGTCAGTGCACTCCAAAAACTGAAAAATCCGGAATTAAGCCATGAAACAGAATAGCTTATACACTCCTGGAAATGGAAAAAAGAACACATTGACACCGGTGTGACAGACCCACCATACTTGCTCCGGACACTGCGAGAGGGCTGTACAAGCAATGATCACACGCACGGCACAGCGGACACACCAGGAACCGCGGTGTTGGCCGTCGAATGGCGCTAGCTGCGCAGCATTTGTGCACCGCCGCCGTCAGTGTCAGCCAGTTTGCCGTGGCATACGGAGCTCCATCGCAGTCTTTAACACTGGTAGCATGCCGCGACAGCGTGGACGTGAACCGTATGTGCAGTTGACGGACTTTGAGCGAGGGCGTATAGTGGGCATGCGGGAGGCCGGGTGGACGTACCGCCGAATTGCTCAACACGTGGGGCGTGAGGTCTCCACAGTACATCGATGTTGTCGCCAGTGGTCGGCGGAAGGTGCACGTGCCCGTCGACCTGGGACCGGACCGCAGCGACGCACGGATGCACGCCAAGACCGTAGGATCCTACGCAGTGCCGTAGGGGACCGCACCGCCACTTCCCAGCAAATTAGGGACACTGTTGCTCCTGGGGTATCGGCGAGGACCATTCGCAACCGTCTCCATGAAGCTGGGCTACGGTCCCGCACACTGTTAGGCCGTCTTCCGCTCACGCCCCAACATCGTGCAGCCCGCCTCCAGTGGTGTCGCGACAGGCGTGAATGGAGGGACGAATGGAGACGTGTCGTCTTCAGCGATGAGAGTCGCTTCTGCCTTGGTGCCAATGATGGTCGTATGCGTGTTTGGCGCCGTGCAGGTGAGCGCCACAATCAGGACTGCATACGACCGAGGCACACAGGGCCAACACCCGGCATCATGGTGTGGGGAGCGATCTCCTACACTGGCCGTACACCACTGGTGATCGTCGAGGGGACACTGAATAGTGCACGGTACATCCAAACCGTCATCGAACCCATCGTTCTACCATTCCTAGACCAGCAAGGGAACTTGCTGTTCCAACAGGACAATGCACGTCTGCATGTATCCCGTGCCACCCAACGTGCTCTAGAAGGTGTAAGTCAACTACCCTGGCCAGCAAGATCTCCGGATCTGTCCCCCATTGAGCATGTTTGGGACAGGATGAAGCGTCGTCTCACGCGGTCTGTACGTCCAGCACGAACGCTGGTCCAACTGAGGCGCCAGGTGGAAATGGCATGGCAAGCCGTTCCACAGGACTACATCCAGCATCTCTACGATCGTCTCCATGGGAGAATAGCAGCCTGCATTGCTGCGAAAGGTGGATATACACTGTACTAGTGCCGACATTGTGCATGCTCTGTTGCCTGTGCCTATGTGCCTGTGGTTCTGTCAGTGTGATCATGTGATGTATCTGACCCCAGGAATGTGTCAATAAAGTTTCCCCTTCCTGGGACAATGAATTCACGGTGTTCTTATTTCAATTTCCAGGAGTATAGAAGAAAGGAGAAACACTTACAGAGACTCGGACAAATACAAAAACCTCAACAGAAACGCAAAGAAGTTTATCAGAATAGATTAGAGTATGCAAAACACCCGTGATCCACAAGACGAAAACAATGTGAATACGTGGGTCCTTCATTACAAACAAGCAAAAGGCAATCTGATCAGCCACAAAATTCAGACTGGCAGAAAAGAAGTTCTTACTGAAAGAGACAAAATTATAATAATTTCCGAGGCCTTTTATCGGACGCTCTACAGTGACAAGCCAAAGCCTGCATGATGGATCATGAAAATCTGTAATGAATGTGGCAGCGGAAGAACTGGAAGCTATCAATGAATAAGAAATGGAGACACCCCTGAAAAAACTCAAGAATTGTAAGGCTCCAAGAGGAGACCAGACTACAAGCGAGATGCTTAAAACTGTAAGATAAGCAGTTGAAGAAGCACTCCTAATTCTATTAAGGGAATTTCTAGAGGGAGGGAAGATTCCAGAGTGATGGCAAAATGCATAAGTCATTCATAACGTGATTATCGAGAATTACAGGCCTATTATTATTTTATCTTTTACAAACTGTCAGTAGAAATTTTTACAACTACTTGAATCAAACATTTGACTTTTATCAGCCATTCGAAATGGCGGGATTCAGAAAAGGTTTCAGTTCAACTGACTATATTCAAGCAGTAAGTACATTAATAGCAAAATGTAGGGAGGATCATATCCCACATCACGTGGCCTTCATAAGACTATGAGAAAGCGCTCGATACGATCGAAACCTGGGCGGTGCTGAGGGCGTTAAACAGAGCCAGCAGCTATTACAGCTTATTCCTTTATATTTAGGAGACTACGACTTTACTCGTAAAATTTAAGGAACTCTGTATTACTGTAAAGCCTTCCGTGAGAAAAATCGCCAGACAAGTGTACGTAGTATCAGCTAAGTGATTATTAATTTTGGCTCTGGTGGATGTGTCAACTGCCTATCCTGCCGACAGAAAGGTTTCAACATAGATGGTCAACGTATCAACCATATTCGTTTTGCAGATCATTCTCTTTATAAGAGAGACAAACCAATTGTCAACAGTGATCCAAGAACTCAGATGTGCCTCCCAAGTCGCAGGCTTAAAAAGACCAAATGAATGAGCCCTGTCAGTGATCAGTGCTTGGAGAGTGAATCAGCAACAAGATCAAGAACGAAGAGATAAGGAGAAGAACGAGTATCTACGACAATCTCGAGCAGATAGCGGGACTGAAGTAGCGTTGGGCATGTCACGTGGCCAGGAACAACTTCAAATGAGTCTCAGCATTCATGCAGTGAGGTCCGAGAATGTCAGAGGAAAGGTTCGAACGTCCTCTGGCGAGATGGAAAGATGAGATCCAACTATATGCGGGAAAACTGGTTCTAGACTGCCCAGAAAAGAGCGACATGAAAATCTTTCAAAGAGGCCTACATCCAGGAGAAGATATCTCGAGACTGAAGGAAAAGAAGAATAGGGGAACAAAAACGTTATTGGATTTACGAATATCTCTCCCATATACAGCTCAGCGGTCGAAAATATTTTACAGATGTAAACTGAAATTACAATTACATTAGAATTTGCCAAAAGAATATAATATATTTTTTAATTTAACTGCATTCCTGGAAACATACATTGCAGGTTTATACAACTTACGTAACAACCATTTATTACCAGATACTTAAAAGTAACACAGCTAATGCAGTTCTCTTTTATAGGTGCAACGGGCCTTGGAGTGCATTAGTATTGTTTGTGTTTGGTGTTGATACGAGGCCTGTTAGTGCATTGTGGAGAGGGACAGCAGTGTTAATAATGACGTCATGATGTGAGGAGTCATGGATTATGACTTCAATCATAGCTGGTAGTGATCGATGGAACTCTAACGGCACAATGGTAATTCAAGAGCATACTACTTGCACACGTGTCCTACCTCCGTGTTATAATATCGTGGTGCCATTTTTCAATAGGACATTGCTCGTCCCTACATCGCACATGTCTCTACGAACTGTCAGCATTATGTTGAGGCACAACCATATTCCCAAATCAACAAGTGTTGTATTACCTCAGACATCAACTCCGCCCCACTGTCAGTACCCAGTATATCAGGGACCAGTTACGAAATTTTTTTGCCTTCTTGGCTGAGGAGAGGGTACGATAGCTTTGATTGATTCAAATGGCTCTAAGCACTATGGGACTTAACATCTGAGGTCGTCAGTCCGCTAGACTTAGAACTACTTAAACCTAACTAACCTAAGGACATCACACACATCCATGCCCGAGACAGGATTCGAACCTGCGGCCGAAGCAGCAGCGCGGCTCCGAACTGAAGCGCCTAGAACCGCTTGGCCACAGAGGCTGGCTGGCTTTGATACCCATGCCAATCGAGTCGCTGCATGCATCGGTACCAAACTGGTTACATTATCATACGTAAACTCTTTTTAAATTCGCACAATTTTGTAATTTATGAAGTAACATCACATCCCTTTCCGACCTTAAGGTTTCATGTCGTCTCTACTATGCATGTAAGAGTTCACCTTTTTAGTCAGGTAGTGCATATTCTACCGATTCGTATGGTCCCTTCCACTGTTTCTTTCACTGTCGTAAGGTGAATTCTTTCAACACAGTGTACAAGAGGTACAGGTGAAAACACCTCTCCAGTAGTTCAGATGTATCTCACGTAAGCGACACAACAACAAGAGAAACTAGGGCACAGAGAGGGATCAGATCCAAGGAATCTGCAAAGAGTTTGTGTTTCTCTGGACGTGGAGGACAGTACTGCGTTTCTGGAGAGTGGTTCGCGTGAGGAGGTTTCGGTATTGTAAGATGGTATGTTAACACGAATCGTTCGGGCTGAAAGCATAGCGTGAATAAGCCCTTCCGGAAGGTCGCTGGGAATGCGAAGAGGGCTCGCAGGTGTTCCTGCATTAGCTGGGCGTGCCTCCCACCGGCAGACGAGGTAGCATTCTCCCCCCCCCCCCCCCCCTCTACCACCCCGCCAAGCTCACCCCTTTGCCCACCGACCGCATAACCGCCTCCAACCCCACACCCTCCACCATCGCCTGCGCCGTCTAATGAATGTTTACGAGCCAGAATCTGGCCGTCCAATTTCCACACAGATCGGTATCGGTATAAAACTGTATTACAGGTCCGACTCCCGGGTCCGAAGGCTCGCAGGAGGGTCTGCCCTCCAGAACGAGGAGGAGGTGGTGGGGGGGGGGGGGGGTGCAGAGGTGGAGGAGGGCGACGGAGGAAGCCGACGAGGTCCGATAAATCTCGATAGAAGGGCTGCAGATGGGGCGGGAAGGAAGGCAGGGCTATTCCCCGGGACTCGCCCCGCCGCGGTCATAAATGCGGTCTTGCTATTAGAAATATCTTCCGCGGCGCCCTGTTTTACTAGGTATCCCCCGGATGCTATCTGCGCCCCTATCGGTGGGCGAGCGTGCTGCGGTCGGCGGGGGAGGGTGGGCGATGCGAAATGAAAGTTTTATAAGTGGGATTTGCGCGCGTCCGCCATTGAAGTTTTTATGGTCTGTCGAGAGAGAGCCTTGTTGCAGAAGGAACGAGACGTGATTGCGGAACACTTGAATCGTTCCCGGAGGCTGTTAATCTTTCGCCGAAGACGTCATTTATCTTAAAATTTACATAGACAGAACTTATCAAGCTACTCTCTGTCAGTGGGGAATTAAAACTGCGGTCAGTCAATTCTGGGAACAATATCCGGTTTTTCCTTAACTTCTTTTCGAGCCTTTGCTCGTCATCTGTTAATAGTCATAGTTTCCTGCACAAATATGAAAACTTTTATTCTATAAAGAAAAGTCCGATCGGTAGCGAAATGGAAACCACAGTGAAAATAATAAGTCCCGGCCGCGGTGGCCCAGCGGTTCTAGGCGATTCAGTCGGAACCGCGCGACCGGTTCGGTCGCAGGTTCGAATCCTGCCTCGGGCATGGATGTGTGTGATGTCCTTAGGTCAGTTAGGTTTAAGTAGTTCTAAGTCTAGGGGACTGGTGACCTCAGATGTTGGCTCCCATAGTGCTCAAAGCCATTTTTGAAAATAACAACTGCTGTATTTGCAACGGTTAGCTTCCAGATACTTCTCTACATAGTCACGCTCAGACTGAGACATCTGTCGTAGCTTTCTATCATTAATTTCAGTTTGACATTCCAGCAGCGTTATGCACGGTTTTCTGCAATATGTACAATGAGACAGAACCTCTGATGACTGTAAACCAAATTTGTTTTTCTATAGATACTTTAAAACAAGCACTTAAAAATGTAGCGTTTATGACGTGTGAAAGATGTCGAGGAAATTTTTGCTTGCCCTGTTTCACGATGATGTGAAAGATGTCGAGGAAATTTTTGCTTGCCCTGTTTCACGATGAGTACAACCGTAGCACATGAACTAATACAATGTAGAATAACGAAAGGATCCAGTTTTATACTCGAACTTGTTTAAGCGTCTCAGCCCTTTCTTGGAAATTTAAATGCTATCCATATTTTTCTTTTCCTGTTATAAAATATTAATAAGTACTGTGCATTGAGCATTATTTCAGTTTATCTGCACAGTGAGCAATATAAAAATTGAAAATCAGTGTTTTCCCCCTAGGGACTTGACACAAGACCCTTTTTTTTGTTTTTTTCTTTTTATTTTTTTTACATATTTACCACTTTTTTTAAGAAAATTGTATAGTTCAGGGGCAGGGTGGGCAGGGTTCGTGCTTGGAGGCCTGGTTACTGTGTCCCCGTCTCCTGACAGGATAAGGGAGAGGCAGGGGGGAAGGAAACATTGTATAATTATGTAATTCTTTTCCTTTATTTTTTATTTATTTAATTTTAATATCCCAGGAAAAGAACACATATGAAAAATAGAGGAAAGAAATATAGGGCCGAAGTGACATCCTCGTCACTACACTGGGACTAATATCCTATCCCGCGAAACTTCGTAAAGCTGGGACTCCCTACCGTTTCGGGGGAGTCATAAAACATGCTGCCTATAAAGTTCGCATCGTGCGTTTTGTATTTAAAGTGACGCCGGATGATTTCGTGTTGTTCTTGTAGATAGGGCCAATAGTCCATGCCCGATATCACGGTCAGCGAGAGCACGTAGTGCTATGCGTGTCCTCCAGTCCAGCGGATGGCCGACATTTTCTGGGAGGGAAAAAACACAGCGTCTGGGAAAAATAAAGCGTCTGTCGTGATCGTGGAGTCATCGGTGCGTCATAGGAGTGGCATGATGCGTTGCGTCAGCCGCCAAACATCCTTTGCCTCACCGCACTGCAGAGAACGTTCGTCTGTGTCCTGCGTGCCACATACAGGGTGTTACAAAAAGGTACGGCCAAACTTTCAGGAAACATTCCTCACACACAAATAATGAAAAGATTTTATGTGGACATGTGTCCGGAAACGCTTAATTTCCATGTTAGACCTCATTTTAGTTTCGTCAGTTTGTACTGTACTTCTTCGATTCACCGCCAGTTGGCCCAATTGAAGGAAGGTAATGTTGACTTTGGTGCTTGTGTTGACATGCGACTCATTGCTCTACTGTACTAACATCAAGCCCATCAGTACGTAGCATCAACAGGTTAGTGTTCATCACGAACGTGGTTTTGCAGTCAGTGCAATGTTTACAAATCCGGAGTTGGCAGATACCCATTTCATGTATGTATTAGCACGGGGCAATAGCCGTGGCGCGGTACGTTTGTATCGAGATAGATTTCCAGAACGAAGGTGTCCCGACAGGAAGACGTTCGAAGCAATTGATCGGCTTCTTAGAGAGCACGGAACATTTCAGCCTATGACTCGCCACTGGGGAAGACCTAGAACGACGAGGACACCTGCAATGGACGAGGCAATTCTTCGTGCAGTTGACGATAACCCTAATGTCAGCGTCAGAGAAGTTGATGCTGTACAAGGTAACGTTGACCACGTCACTGTGTGGAGAGTGGTACGGGAGAACCAGTTGTTTCCGTACCATGTACAGCGTGTGCAGGCACTATCAGCAGCTGATTGGCCTCCACGGCTACACTTCTGGGAATGGTTCATCCAACAATGTGTCAATCCTCATTTTAGTGGCAATGTTCTCTTTACGGATGAGGCTTCACTCCAAGGTGATCAAATTGTAAATTTTCACGATCAACATGTGTGGGCTGACGAGAATCCGCACGCAATTGTGCAATCACGTCATCAACACAGATTTTCTGTGAACGTTTTGGCAGGCATTGTTGGTGATGTCTTCATTGGGCCCCATGTTCTTCCACCTACGCTCAACGGAGCACGTTATCATGATTTCATATGGGATACTCTACCTGTGCTGCTAGAACATGTGCCTTTACAAGTACGACCTAACATGTGGTTCATGCACGATGGAGCTCCTGCACATTTCAGTCGAAGTGTTCGTACGCTTCTCAACAATAGATTCGGTGACCGATGGATTGGTAAAGGCGGACCAATTCCATGGCCTCCACGCTCTCCTAACCTCAAACCTCTTGACTTTCATTTATGGGGGCATTTGAAAGCTCTTGTCTACGAAACCCCGGTACCAAATGTAGAGACTCTTCGTGCTCGTATTGTGGACGGCTGTGATACAATACGCCATTCTCCAGGGCTGCATCAACGCATCAGGGATTCCATGCGACGGAAGGTGGATGCATGTATCCTCGCTGACGGAGGACATTTTGAACATTTCCTGTAACAAAGTGTTTGAAGTCACGCTTCTACGTTCTGTTGCTGTGTGTTTCCATTCCATGATTAATGTGATTTGAAGAAAAATAGTAAAATGAGCTCTAACATGGAAAGAAAGCGTTTCCGAACACATGTCCACATAACATATTTTCTTTCTTTGTGTGTGAGGAATGTTTCCTGAAAGTTTGGCCGTACCTTTTTGTAACACCCTGTATAAGGCAGAGCGGGAAGTCTACCATGTAAATGTCGTACAATCGTTGGCGGCTGACTGTCTCGCGATTGATTAATGTACACCAAGACGATCTCGCTGCCGGGCGAGGAAAGACGTAGGACAGCTCGCCAAATCTGTCGCCAATCCCTAATTGGGTATTTAAGTTCGACAACATTGCTGCCATGATGACGCCTCAGGTATTGGTATATCTCACCGGTAGAGGGGATCCTTTTGGAAGGTATCTGTAACTGATCATAACTAAAATCAACAAGGAATCGCGCCGCGTGATAAAAAGAATGCGAAATTGTGCCTACCGCCACCGGCGGTTCAAAGGACGGGGGAAGACGTACGTCCAGGATCGCTGACGTGATGGCGTGTTGCCATTGGTTCCAAGTCCTTAGCGTCGCTCGCAGGTAAGAGCTAGGCCTTGTTCCGCACATTCGTGAGATTAAGTCCTCCAGAATGGTGTGGGAGAGTTAAAGTCTCGTATTTGACCTCAAACAACATCCCTTGGCTGACATAGTATCCAAAGGCCGCCATTAATCAGCTATACCATGTGGCATTGGCAGTACCTGCTCCAGGTGAGGCAGTCGCGAGGCCAGATGAACATCAGTGTATTCCACCCTCTGGAGCAGGACGTGGGTTCGGAGGGAATTGTTGCGTATGTGCAGTCGGACGTGCTGAAGCAGACGTCTGTAGCTCGTCGCCGCTGATTGCCGTAGCCATCGGGTGAACAATACTCCTAAGCATCGCAAGATATCCAACGACGTAAACTGACTGTGCAGAGCATCCAGCCCTCGTTTGATGTGTATAATCTTGGTTTTATTCATGTTGACCCTGCTACGCGCTGCTACTCCGTACATAGTAAGAAGAGCAACCACGTTACGTACTTCGTTCTCCGACCGGACGAGTATCATCAAGTCGTCGGCATATCCACGACACATGAAGGAACTCGCACGGAGTCGGGCGCCTGTATGAGTCCGTCTTCAGAGAGTGCATTTCTGGTTCGAGCGCTATTGCAAACAGCATCATCGACAAGGGACATCCTTGCCTAACTGAACTGCAAACCGGAATCGTTCCTACCTCCCTGCCACTGAATGGTTCAAATGGCTCTGAGTACTATGGGACTTAACATCTATGGTCATCAGTCCCCTAGAACTCAGAACTACTTAAACCTAACTAACCTAAGGACATCACACAACACCCAGTCATCACGAGGGAGAGAAAATCCCTGACCCCGCCGGGAATCGAACCCGGGAACCCGGGCACGGGAAGCGAGAACGCTACCGCGCGACCACGAGCTGCGGATGCCTGCCATTGACTCTCACCGTCGAAGGAGAGGAGCGAAGGAGGAGCAAGAGGATGGCAATAAAATCCTGAGTGATTGCCATGCGTCGCATGGTCGAGTCAAGGGAATCATGGTTCATTCTGTCAAAGGCACGATATAAATCCACTGATACGAACGTCGCTCGCATGCAACAAGCTTCCGTCAGTGAAATGATGTCACGATATTCGCCTAGGATAGAATGGATATTGCTCCGAACCCCTAGACAAATCTTGCCTGGTGATAATGTCTTGGCTATCAAAGTCTTGAGCCTTGCCGCCAACATTCGCGCAAAGATCTTTTAGTCAGTATTGAACATTGTTAGCGACTGTAGAGGAAGATAGAGATTGTAGTACATGTAGCAAATAATTGGGGACTTAGATCGCAAGAGGTATTTTGAGATGAATAGAATGGCACAGGAGAGGAATTCGTGGCGACCGCATAAAATCAATCAGAAGAATGATGACAAAAAAATACAGCTATGTCCATCAGCATATGGGAACCAAAATTACAGCACATAAGAAAAAAATCTACGCCATCCATACCATAAAAAATTACTTGATTAATGTAGCTGCCGTAATGGCTTAACATATTGTCAAAAAAATTGGATAACCACATACATACTGAATATACAGGTGGAGTAATCTGACCTATCTTTCTTATACAGTCCACTAGAGCGAAGGTCATAAAATGTAAAATGTGTTAAGAAGTCATGGCAGTTACACTAACGAAAACTGTTTTTTATGTTATGTATGTTTAAAAAAAATTACATGGTGTTGTACATTGCTGTATGTTTATATGCCGTTTTGTATCCTAGATCTGTAATTTTGGTTCCCTTACGCTGTCGGACATTACTGTGGTTTTACGTTCAATTTTATCTTTTATTACTGAAGATGGCTCGTGTGTAGCTGAAACTAGTAATCAGAACACAATTTGATTGTAATAAGAGTCAGCTCATAATAAGGTTGCTGTGTCAATCCGTCACCATGAAATGCAATAATTTCTACAATAAAATTTGTTTGCTGTCTTGACTTTGAGGATTTCATACATATCTGTTGATGAGGTTCGAATCCTCGTAATCGAAAAATGGCAAATTAAAATTAAGAACATCTAACTGCAGTCGGAGGTAAAGCTTCTTTCCTGTAATTCTTGTAATTGCTTTAATTTTTAAAGGTATTTTTATGACTGAAAATAAAATGATTTTCTGTGATTCAACACGTGTACAGTTAACAGCGTATTCTTATTATATTGGACGTATTTGTCAGGTCGCCTCTCGTTGTCTGTGATTTATTCTTTTATTCTTCCAATTAATAATTTATTGTACTCAGGTTCCTTACATATAAGGTTGTGTCGGCGTTTTCTTTACATTTTCAATGTTCTGAGGCTAACGATATTGTACTTTCCTACTTTCAACCAAGTCATCCTTATCGTCATCGTAGTCCATATTATGATCACGATAATCATGAAAATCGCCGTAAAAGTGATAAACTAGGGAAAATCACTAAATATGACATTCAAGCAGTGGAAGGAATGTCAATATAAAGAAGTAGTGTATTCGCAATTGCCAATACGATTAGACTTCAGTTGCAGAATTTATTCGTAACATACGAAAATTTATGCCGGACTGTGATTAGAACCCAGATTTCCCATTGTACTTGAGCGGCCGCCTTAACAACGTTGGCTGTCCGTGTACGCCTACAGGACAGATCAAAGTCTCCATAAGTCACAGTGTGTCCACTTCCTGCACTCGTACAGTTGATCTGATTCCTGTGTAGGGAGAGATTTGCTTATTATTGTTGCGGCCTCTCTAGCCGTGTAATACAGTTAGTTGGTGTCTTTGTTTTACGGTGTAGTTTTTTAAGTCCTTCAGATATGTATGCGAGTCAGCTGGAACAGCCACTGCTACGATCTACAGCTGTATGAAACAGAAGAAACGCATAAGCAGCTGCGAATGCGATTACACTTCAAATGTTAGTCTGACTTTTTTTTAAAGCCTGCGACGTCTTTCGGAAAACGACTCCCATTTTGAAGTGTGTTTTCTCTTTTCACTATGCCACATTTAGGTAATGTTTTCGATGTATGAGGTTCTGCTTTGTTGCGAAATTTGGAAGGACTTGTACTTAAAATTTTCTAATGGTCGATTTATGCAGAGTCTCACACACGTTAAACATCAACGCAACTTTCAGTGCACAGTATACATCGAGGATAACTTACACATACAAACAGTTACAAAGATGTTTTTAGATGTAGCTGGAGGACCAGCAACATTATCTCTGTCAATTAAATCCACAAACATCCTTATAACTTTTTCGTTATTTAAGTTACGTGTGTTGTGTATGTTGTTTAACGTGTATGACGCTCTGCATAAGTCAACCATAATAAAACTGTTTAGTACAAGTTCCTCCAAATTTCGTAGCTACGTACATATAACATTCAGTAACCAACTAAAAATTGGACTTTTTTAATATATTGCAATAAAGTCAACAAAACAAAGCTGAACCTCACACATTGAAACCGTAACGAAAAAAATGCGAAAGTACAAAGAGAAACAACACATGAAGATGGGAATCATTTCCCGAAACTTTCGTGTAAAACATGAATAAAAGAATATAGTGATTGGTAGCAGAAAAGTTATTTGAAAACAAATACATTCAGATTTTAATATGTCACCAAGAATTATGAAGCTGAAGTCCAATCGTAATTGCGAATACATTTCTACTATTTCATGCAGCCATAGATCGTAGCAAAATCTATTCCTTCAGAAGTCATGTATGTCTGAAGGACACTGCACGGTACGTCGAGAAACACAGGCACTGTAAAATAGCACAATACATACTGCCCATTAAAATCGCTGCAACAAGAAGAAATGCAGATGATGAACGGGTATTCATTGAACAAATATATTATACTAGAACTGACATGTGATTACATTTTCACGCAGTTTGGGTGCATAGATCCTGAGAAATCAGTACCCAGAACATCTACCTCTGGCCGTAATAACGGCCTTGATGCGCCTGGGCGTTGAGTCAAACAGAGCTTGGATGACGTGTACAGGTACAGCTGCCCATGCAGCTTCAACACGATACCACAGTTCATCAAGAGTATTGACTGGCGTATTGTGACGAGCCAGTTGCTCAGCCACCATTGTACAGACGTTTTCAATTGGTGAGAGATCTGGAGAATGTGCTGGCCAGGGCAGCAGTCGATCATTTTCTGTATCCAGAAGGGCCCGTACAGGACCTGCAACATGCGCTCGTGCATGGGATCGAATGAAGGGTAGAGCCACGGGTCGTAACACATCTGCAATGTAACGTCCACTGTTCAAAGTGCCGTCAATGCGAACAAGAGGTGACCGAGACGTGTAACCGATGGCACCCCATACCATCACGCCGGGTAATACACCAGCATGGCGATGACGAATACACGCTTCCAATGAGCGTTCACTGCGATGTCGCCAAACACGGATGCGACCATCATGATGCTGTAAACAGAACATGGAATCATGCGAAAATATGACATTTTGCCATTCGTGCACCCAGGTTCGTCGTTGAATACACCATCGTAGGCTGTCCTGTCTGTGATGCAGCGTCAATAGTAACAGCAGCCATTGTCCCCGAGCTGATAGTCTATGCTGCTGAAAACGTCGTCGAACTGTTCGTGTAGATGGTTGTTGTCTTGCAAACGTCCCCATCTGTTGACTCAGTGATCGAGACGTGGCTGCACGATCCGTTAGAGCCATGCGGATAAGATGCCTGTCATCTCGACTGCTAGTGACACGAGGCCATTGGGATCCAGCACGGCGTTTCGTATTACCCTACTGAATCCACCGATTCCATATTCTGCTAACAGTCATTGGATCTCGACCAACGCGAGCAGCAATTCCGCGATATGATAAACCGCAATCACGATAGGCTACAATCTGACCTTTATCAAAGTCGGAAACGTGATGGTACGCATTTCTCCTCCTTACACGAGGCAACGTTTCATCAGGCAACGCCGGACAGCTGCTGTTTGTGTATGAGAAATCGGTTGTAAACTTTCCTCATGTCAGCACGTTGTAGGTGTCACCACCGGTGCCAACCTTGTGTGAATGCTCTGGAAAGCTAATAATTTACATATCACAGCATCTTCTTCCTGTCGGTTAAATTTCGCGTCTGTAGCACGTCATCTCCGTGGTGTAGCAATTTTAATGGCCAGTAGTGTAAGACGAATGGAAACTTAGAGTAGTCCAAAGAAGAAGCAAGAGAAGAAACTCAGTGAATGGTGATAGTGCGAGTAGCCGGCAGTCTCGTACGTGCGGGCGGTGGCTAATCGCGGCGCGCCAGCTTTAGCGCCGCCATTAGCGGGCGCGTTTATCTTCATCTGGCGCCAGCGCAGCCGCTCGTAAAGGTGCCGCGACCAGTAGCGCGCGACCGTCGTCGTAATGACGACTCGCACTGGCGGAGAGCAAGCCCGGGCCAATTCCTTAATGAAACGCCTCCGCGTATCGACAGCCGCCAGGAATCTTAATAGCCACGCGTCTCTTTCCACGGAGACCGCGACACACAAATAACCGACCCCTCATGCCCACTGTGCTTTCTTCATACGTCTTAACTTACGAGTAAGTAAGTGTCTTCCACTTACATGTAAAGAAGTTCTTTGCAGCTAACGATTAATATCGAAACTGTCCTGTAACGGCTTACAAGGGAGGAGCAGGGAGTGATAGGGTGGAGGCAATCAATACCTTCACTGTACGATGGTAACCGTGATGTTTTTGACGACAGTGACACTAAAGCACAATTACGAAAAACGATTTTCCCAGCTTCCTTCACAGAAAAAGACGAGATAAATTTTCCAGAATTCTAATCAAGGACAACTACCAACATGAGTAGCTTAGAGGTAGATATTTTCGGAGTAGTCAAGCAGCTTAAAGCACTCGAGGTAGGCAAGGTTTCCCGTGCAGATTGTATATTAGTCAGGTTCCTTTCAGAGTATGCTGATACAGTACCTCCATACTTAGAAATCATATACAACCCCACGCGCTCGTCGTAAGATCCATACCCAAAGGCTGGGCGCTACAGTCTGGAACCGCGCGACCGCTTCGGTCGCAGGTTCGAATCCTTCCTCGGGCATGGATGTTTGTGATGTCCTTGGGGTTGTTAGGTTTAAGTAGTTCTAAGGTCTAGGGGACTTATGGCCTCAGAAGTTCCATAGTGCTACGAGCCATTTAAACCCAAAGACTGGAAAGTTGCACAAGTCACCAAATACCAAAAAATGTTCAAATGTGTGTGAAATCTTAACTGCTAAGGTCGCCGGGACCAGCCGCACAGTCCATGACTGCAGCGCCCTAGACAGCTCGGCTAATCCCCACCAAATACCCAAAAAAGGAAAGAGAAGTAGGGCCTAATCCGCTGAATTACAGACTTATCTCACTAACGTCGATTTGCATTACAATTATGAAACATATGCTGTGCTCGAACATAATGCATCACCTGGAAGAAAACGATTTATTCACAAATAGGCAACACGAATTCAGAAAATAACGTTGTTGTGAAATACAACTAGTATTTACTCACACGAAGTAATGAATGCTATGTACGGGGACGTCAATTTGATCCCACATTTTCCAATTTCCAGAAAGCTTTGACACCTTTCCTCACAAGCGACTTCTAATTAAATTGCATGCCGATGCAGTATGGTTTCACTTGCGTCACTGCATTCGTGATTTCCTGTCAGAAAGGTCGCAGTTAGTAATAACTATCGGAAAATCATCGAGTAAAATCTTACGTTTCCCAAGTGAGTGTTGTGGGCCCTCTGCAATCTGAACAGCCCTGATAATGTTGGTTTGTGGGGCGCTCAACATCGTGGTCATCAGCGCTCGTACAAGTTGGAATCATTTCCATTTCCAGTCTCGGCACTTCCTGAATGATGATGAGATGATGACGACAACAAAAACACCCAGTCCCCGTCCGGGTAAAATTCCCGACCAAGCCGGGAATTGAACCTGGGCCCCATGATCCAGAGGCCTGCGGATTGAGCAGCCCTCCTAGATTGTTTGAAGATAATGCTATGCTGTCATTTAGATTTTGGAAGTCATCAGCTGATCATAACGAACTGCAAAATGATTTAGACAAGATGTCTGTATGGTTCCAAACAAAACAAAAAAAGACAGTTGACTCTAAATAATGAAAAGTGTGAAGTCATCCACATGAGAACTAAAAAGAATCCCTTTTGGCAAGTAGCTTAATCATGTACCTTTGCAGTGTGGTGATCACATCTTCGTAATGTCAAGTATATGACCCTAAAATACGATTATCAGTGTTTTTAAAACTACATTCACACATTGTTCACGAGCGGTGACAAAGAATGTGTGGACTAACACAACTACTGTATTTATATTAATGAAATTTTGCTAATGTTACGGTGGCGCATGTTGATCAATAATTCAAGTGTCAGTTAGAATAGATGACATGTCTTAGTAAAGAAGGCCTGTTGTGTGTTATGCGTATTTCGTTCAAACGTCTGAAGAAAATACTGTGCTGTCATGAGACTGTTTTGGACTTTTTAGCAGATGGTTTATCGCCAGCACAGAATTAGCCCATTCCTTCATTGTCGTGCTATACATGGGAAAATTTATCTTGCTAAACTCCGCCTCCATACTTCCTCTAATCGCTGGAGTTAGCGAGCTTGGAGGCATTCCCAGTCATTTATCTCTGTGATGTCAAAGTCGCCGGCAGTTTCAAGCTTATTAAGCAAGGGGGTCGTCAGCAGCTTGGGCTGATTTGTGTGTAATATCTGTGGCTTCTTTTTGCCTCTGACCGACATGTTGATCTGACGGGATTACGTCGCTAAAGTTAGCCTGTGACTCCTACTGGACTACAGAGCTGTACCGTGTCGACTTGGTAAGTTCAATGCTAAACTCATGTACTGAATGGAGCGAGGACATCTTGACGCCAGAGACATTCGTGGTACCATAATTACGACGAGTGTAGCCGCGTTGTTAAATTAAGAATCAAACTATCTGGTGCTTCATTATTCTGCATCTGTTTCGATTGCAAATGACTGTGTGGTACGTGGCAGATGGTACTCTGCATTTTACCACATGTATGTTTTTCTTGAAGTTCCGTTAAATGATTCTCTGCGTCCTGTAGTCGATGCTAAATGCCTGAAGAATCTCTCTAGATCCTTCGCTTAGTAGTGGTGCTTAAGACTTCGTGATTAGGTGCAAAACGAAGCCATAGAGCTACAGAAAATCACCCTAGTTGGTCTCTCCGAATTACGTTTGTGAAAACTAACCGGTGACTGATTCAGAAGTGCAGAGCTGTTTCGACGTGATAAGCTCAATGCTAAGCTCATTAAGTGGATAGAGGAAAGACATCTTGGCCCCTGAGAGTTCCGCTACACCACAATTACGAGTGTAATCGCGTTATTAAATCAGAACCTTAACTTCCAGTAGCTGCGTTATGAAATCAGGACCTATAGTGCCTCTTAAAATGAACCTGTCACAGCACAATATGTTTTTCGGGGCTAGAGGAAACAATAAAAAGAGACTGAAAACATGGAAACCCCTGCTATCGATCATGTTGGTGTACAGCAGGATGAAGTAAGGTTTATCGTGTGAAAGGGTTAACCAGCAAGCGGTTATTTGTATGACGAACGCTTTAACTGTTAAATTCTGAGCACCGAAGGCCCAGTCATCTCTCTCTCTCTCCGTCTCTCTACACTCACCTCACCCCCCCCCCCCCCCGGTTTTCCCTCTCTCTCTCTCTCTCTCTCTCTCTCTCTCTCTCTCTCTCTCTCTCTCTCCCCTGCCCCTTCCGTCTCGGGCGTGTTTGCAGCAGCTCCTAGACGAGGAGTCGGAGGCTGAATGCCTGCACAGTGCACAGGTAGCGGACACAAAGAGCAGCTTGCAGCTCAGGCGGGTGCTGGTCGATGCTTCTGACAAGCCACGCAGTGGAACATGGCCGCTCCACCGGACACACATCGCGTACATTTGAATAATAAGACAAATTTACATTCGCGGCAACCGTGTTCGGCCACTGAGATGGCGACGCAGCGGAACGAATAGTGCTGCCCATGTAGTCTGTAGCACGACGCGCACTAATGTGGCCCGCTATAATAGGGCACAGCAGTAGAGCCTGCGGACTAGCATCGCGCTGGCTCGTAGGTAAAGAAGCGACGTACTCATGAACGCCAATGTTCGCCCATACCTCTGTCTCCCTAGGAAAGTAGGCGGCAAATTCTACGAAATAATTTTGAGAGTGCAAATATAATGTAACGACGAACAATCCTGTTGGAAGAACATCCGCAACTGAGCATTATAGCAGAGGTTGAAAATACCGCATCGGTTGTAAATTACATTATTTTCACACGACAGGAACACGCGGTGCTCGGGGACCACAGCACAGCTACGATACCTGAGGATGGGCTTATAACAGTCCGAGACCGGTCGTGTGAAAATAATTTACAACTGAAGCGGTATTTTCAACCTCTGCTATAATGTGACAACTTGAAATTGGGCTGGCTTCATTTTATATTCCCATCTTAGAGGAGTAGCATTAAGCATCTACAGTCGGACGACTTGTCCCGCTTAGTGATAACAAATTAGACACACATACCTATACGGTATGTCACTGTCTATTAGTGGTAACAGTATCAAAACGCTTGCATACAGTAGTCTATGACATTATCCTCCGGACATCCGAATGAACAGATACCACACATATTATTCGGACGACGACGGCCAATGAAGCCTTCATTGTGGATGCACACCTCGAGCGAACCCTCATAGGAATCAGCAACATGCCGCTGCTAATGAAGATAGTGAACAAGGAACACTGTATCAGTATTGTGTGGATAAACTGAGAATTTGGGGTTGACGGGAGACGTGCTAATGTATTCCGTGCTGGTACGCTGACCACTGTGTCCGGATGGCGCAGTGGTCAGAGTATCTACTTAGCAGGCAGGAGACCCAGGTTCGAAACCTAGTCCGCCACAACTTTTCAACTTTCCCATTGATTTAAATCAATGACCACTGGCATTTAGTGTCATTAATTCCTTGGTGTACTGAAAAGAATCTGAAGCGTTAGGCTGTGTCCTGTTCCTCTTCACATTCTTCACTGTTCGACATTTCGATCCTCGTCTGGGATCTTCTTCAGGGATCCACTGGTATCCCTGAGTGGCCGAACAGTGTCTACAGAAAATGTCGCCGTCATAAGATGCTATTTTACCGCACTCTTTAGGAAATGTGGACTTACCGGGAAATACTTTTCCCGTTGCTACTAATGGAACACGGCCATTGGTAAATACTGAAAGCAAATACTAACAGAGAAGCGGAATCCAAAATACACTGATAAAAACACCAAGAAGAGGATGTGCAACATAAATAAAAGTTGGCACACGCTTTCCTATATCTGAAAGGTGATGTCTTTTCAAATTTCGTGCCAGTCGCATAAGAGTAGCACTAACAGCACCACTATGAGGATGCAAATCAGGTTTGCTTTTAATACATGTGTGGTGTGCGTACTGTAAGACCTTCGGTACACACACCATCAGATTATTTGACTTGTCGCTCTAACGAAGTAGGCGAGTGTCAGCAATATGTCTCGTGGTCTTATCGTGGCGTGTTTATCTTCTGCCCTAACGGCAGAAGATAGCATTGCCACTTGCACGCTGAGAGTAGCAGATTGACGGTGACCAACTTTAAAAAGAACTTGATCAATTTTCACACACATTTATTAAAATAATAACAAGCATAAACATTAAGTAACTTGATTCTGAATGCTATTTACAGTTGACAATCTGAAGTTCCTTTGGTCTTGGTACGTTAATCTTATTCTCACATATCTCTGATACTTGACAAAGTGTCTATACATTTATCTTCATGGTTATGTACAGGAATATGGTAATCTTATTAGGCGCAGACTGAAACTTGGCTATAGACTGGTACAGACTAATGTAGACTGGTACAGACTGGTGCAGACAAATGCAGACTGGTGCAGACTAATGCAGACTGACTAATCCGAGGTCTGTACACTTGTTATAATACCTCGCGCGTTCAGGTATTACTGCGCGGGTGTGATCCGTGAGGAGAAAAGGTTCTACGTTAGCAGCAATCTCATTGGCTGCGTTACATATTAATACGCGGAACAGCGGAAGCAGAATTTGGTCCGTCTCTAACGCGGCGCCATCTCGTGGTGCGGAGACGGACGAGCGCTGAGCCTGTGCTGTTGTGCTTAGCGGGGCGCGCTCTAGTGGGAAAGTTGTGTACGCGCTGACTAAGCAGAAATATGTGCACAACAACATGCTATAACGGTCGTGAGCGTAATTTACCTTTGAGATTTGAGTGTTAAGTTGAGTAATATCAAGATGCCTTTAAGACTATAAAGACGCCGATACCAGCACCACATTGGGTTTGAACGAGATAGTGTAATAGGGCTACGAGAAGCTGAATTTTCCTTCTGCGATGTTGCAGGAAGACTCAGTAGGAATGTAGCCACTGTACATGATGGCTGGCAGTGGTGGTCACGAGAATGTACGGTCAAAAAAGACCAGTCTCCGATAGGTCACGTGGTAGTACCGAGAGGGAAGGCCATTGTATTCGGCGTATGCCTCTCGCGCATCGTAGTGCATCTACAACAGCAATTTGGACAATAGGTGGCATCACAGTAACAGGACAAACTGTTACAAATTGCTTGCTGCAAGGACAGCTCCGAGCCAGAAGACTTGTAGCGTGCATTCCATTGACCCCAAACCGTGGACAATTGCGGATTCAATGGTATCAAGCGAAAGCTCATTGGAGGGTAAGTTGGCGGTCTGTTGTGTTTTCTGGTAAAAGCTGCTTCAGCCTCGGTGCCAGTGATGGCCGTATGTTGGTTAGAAGGAGGACAACTGAGGGCCTGCAACCAACCTGCCTGCATGCTAGGTGCCCTGGACCTACAATGGTTATAGCCTGGGATGCGATACCGTATGATAGCAGGAACACTCTCGTGGTTATCTCTCGCTCCCGGACTGAAAATCTGTGCGCCAGTCTGGTGAGTCGACCTCTTGTGGTGCCATTCACGAACAACATTTCTTGAGGTGTTTTCCAACAGGATAACGTTCGCCCACATACCGCTGTTTCAACCCAACAAGCTCTACAGAGTGTCACCAGATCTGTCTACAGTCGAGCACATATGGTATATCATCGGACGGCAACTCCAGCGTCATCCACAAACAGCATTAACGGTTGCTGTATCGACCGACGAAGTGCAACAGGTATGGAACTCCATCCCACAAACTACCGTCGGGCACATTTACAGTACAGTGCATGGACGTTTGCATTCTTGTATTCAACATTCCGGAGGTTACGCCGGTTATTTAGGTAGCCGCATTTCACATTTGCAAAGGCATACGTCGCGTTTACATTAACATATGATCTTGCAATGTTAATCACTTAAATATGCTACCTAGTCAAAAGTACTTCCGAAATCTCATTATTACTCTGCATCAATTAATTTTGGTGCTGCGATTTTTTCCGACACTGTATTAGTGTTATTGTGTCGCCTCGGTTGTTTCGTGGTACTTGTTTACGTTCCTCGTTCACCATGGTTGGGCGCTTACTTCCGTGACAGCCGGTAACCCTTTAGATGGAAGCCTCTAGCTGTCATGTTCATTCTTCGTTATTTGGACTGCTTCACCAACATATCGTCTAAAAATATTACTTTCTATGGCTAGCATGCGTAGGTTCTTAAAATCCATAACCTGGTCACATTCTTCTTGGTGTTGCGCAACGGATGATTTTACATTTTGTCTTATAACGTTTGAAGCAGTCGTGTTCTTTAACATGTTACTTTACTGTTCTTCCAGTTTCGACGATATATTGTTTGCAACAATCACACAAACCACTTCGTACACTGCCGGAAGAAGTCTTCTATCTTGTGACTGAAAAACACACTCCTTAATCTATTCTTCCGACGGCGGCAGGTTACTCTAGAGCAGGGCTCCACAACAATCCCGCATAGCGGGCGGGCGGCGAGGAGAGACCAACGAATGGCGAGTGCTGAATTCTCTCCATCATGACAGGGAATTGCGTGGGGAGGCGCGTGGAGACTTGGGTAAACCAGTAAATCGACCGTGAGGGAAATACTTGGAGAAATTTAATTTCTTATTGCCGATCAGTTACTGCAGAGTTTCCAACCTTTTAGCATGCCTGGGTCACAGTGGAAGAAGACGAATATTTTTGACCGCATAATATACTTGACACTAACAATAACCGCTGAGAAAGAAAGGAATGGACAAATGAGAGGATAGCATCGCGTTTCAAATTGAAAACATTCAGTTTATCATAATTTTACATGACAAAATTTTATAGAATTCTTTTTTTTTCGATCCTGTGATATAGGCTCGCCTCTTAGGTCTCCTTGGTACTTGCGGTCTGAGGGTTGATTCCTTGAGGTAGTTCAAGCTGCAGATGAGGACGATTTCGGTCGTGGAAGATTCTTCATTTTTCCCATTCAGTTCCACTTCAAACTGGCGCTTCATCTATAGACAAAATCTAATAAATTCCGTGACAGACTTATATTTTGTACATTTTATTCAGTATTGCTAAAAATGTCACTTCCAGCTGTGCGCCTGATATCTGCATTTTGATAGTGCGCTAAGGAGTATACAACAAATTTTACAAATATGGACGCATGATTGTCGAGTTTGATAACGACACTAACAAGGAGAGGCACCCAGAAATTCGTTTTAAGCCAAATATACGGTGATACAGGTCAAGATCCAGGTATCACACCCTGCAGCCATTCACCCCAGTGGGCCCTCATTTGCGAGTAATTGACGAAACAAATTCGGAATTTTGTTTGACAGTCAGTAGCATTAAAAATATTTCTGCAAACAGCTTTTTTGTGTGGTATATTGGACACGACAATAGTTTCACATGCATGCGGTGTGGATTCAAATCTTACCAGGTTCAGTACACATTATTTACTATTAAATCTATATCGAAATATTCATTTACTTGATTTAAATGTAATATTTTATTTCTATTTCTTGTCACATAATTTTATTCCTAATATCGACTTCTTCATTTGCACTTTTTTTTTCTTATCATCCTTTCTCCACTTGATATGTTTGTTCGTGCGTTTTTAATTAATTTGTTGTATTAATTTCGATTTAATTTCTTTTGTTTCTTCACCTTATTTTTACATCCGCATCATTGTATTTATTATATCTATTTCTCATTTTGTTTCAATTTCATTGTACTTGTGAATCATTCTTTCATTTAAATCTTCATCTGTGTTGTTTTGCCCATAATGCAATAGGTATTTAGGTTATGTTTTATATATCTGTGTGACGATTACCATGTAAAAAAATGCACATCTGATAACGGAAGATACATATTTCACACCAATACACAGTCAATCCTTTTCCCATGAACCATGGACCTTGCCGTTGGTGGCGAGGCTTGCGTGCCAAAGCGATACAGATGACCGTACCGTAGGTGCAACCACAACGGAGGGGTATCTGTTGAGAGGCCAGACAAACGTGTGGTTCCTGAAGAGTGGCAGCAGCCTTTTCACTAGTTGCAGGGGCAACAGTCTGGATGATTGACTGACCTGGCCTTGCAACATCAACCAAAACGGGCTCGCTGTGCTGGTACTGCGAGCGGCTGAAAGCAAGGGGAAACTACGGCCGTAATATTTCCCGAGGGCATGCAGCTTTACTGTGTGGATAAATGATGATGGCGTCCTCTTGGGTAAAATATTCCTGAGGTACAATAGTCACCCATTCGGATCTCCGGGCGGGGACTACTCAAGAGGACGTCGTTATCAGGAAAAAGAAAACTGGCGTTCTACGGATCGGAGCGTGGAATGTCAAATCCCTTAACCGGGCAGGTAGATTAGAAAATTTAAAAACGGAAATGGATAGGTTAAAGTTAGATATAGTGGGAATTAGTGGAGTTCGGTGGCAGGAGGAACAAGACTTTTGGTCAGGTGAATACAGGGTTATAAACACAAAATCAAATAGGGGTTGTGCAGGAGTAGGTTTAATAATCAATAAAAAAAATAGGAGTGGGGGTAAGCTACTACAAACAGCATAGTGAACGCATTATTGTGGCCAAGATAGACATGAAACCTACTACAGTAGTACAAGATTATATGCCAACTAGCTCTGCAGATGATGAAGAAATTGATGAAATGTATGATGAGATAAAAGAAATTATTCAGGTAGTGAACAAAGACGAATATTTAATAGTCATGCGTGACTGGAATTCGGCAGTAAGAAAAGGGAGAGAAGGAAACGTAGTAGGTGAATATGGACTGGGGGTAAGAAATGAAACAGGAAGCCGCCTGGTAGAGTTTTGCACATAGCATAACTTAATCATAGCTAACACTTGGTTCAAGAATCATGAAAGAAGGTTGTATACATGGAAGAATCCTGGAGATACTAGAAGGTATCAGATAGATTATATAATGGTAAGACATAGATTTAGGAACCAGATTTTAAATTGTAAGACATTTCCGGGGGCAGATGTGGACTCTGACCACAATCTATTGGTAATGAACTGTAGATTAAAACTGAAGAAACTGCAAAAAGGTGGGAATTTAAGGAGATGGGACCTGGATAAACTGAAAGAACCAGAGGTTGTACAGAGTTTCAGGGGGAGCATAAGGCAGCAATTGAAAGGAATGGTGGAAAGAAGTACAGTAGAAGAAGAATGGGTAGCTCTGAGGGATGGAGTAGTGAAGGCAGCAGAGGATCAAGTAGGTAAAAAGACGAGGGCTAGTAGAAATCCTTGGGTAACAGAAGAAATATTGAATTTAATTGACGAAAGGAGAAAATATAAAAATGCAGTAAATGAAGCAGGCAAAAAGGAATACAGACGTCTCAAAAATGAGATCGACAGGAAGAGCAAAATGGCTAAGCAGGGATGGCTAGAGGACAAATGTAAGGATGTAGGGCTTATCTCGCTAGGGGTAAGGTAGATACTGCCTACAGGAAAATTAAAGAGACCTTTGGAGAAAAGACAACCACTTGTACGAATATGAAGAGCTCAGATGGAAACCCAGTTCTAAGCAAAGAAGAGAAAGCAGAAAGGTGGAAGGAGTATATAGAGGGTCTATACAAGGGCGATGTACTTGAGGACAATATTATGGAAATGGAAGAGGATATAAATGGAGATGAAATGGGAGATACGATACTGCGTGAAGAATTTGACAGAGCATTGAAAGACCTGAGTCGAAACTAGGCCCCGGGGGTAGACAACATTCCATTAGAACTACGTTTCTAGCATTTGTAGACTTAGAGAAAGCTTTTGACAATGTTGACTGGAATACTCTCTTTCAAATTCTAAAGGAGGCAGGGGTAAAATACAGGGAGCGAAAGGCTATTTACAATTTGTACAGAAACCAGATGGCAGTTATAAGTGTCGAGGGGTATGAAAGGGAAGCAGTGGTTGGGAACGGAGTGAGACAGGGTTGTAGCCTCTCACCGATGTTATTCAATCTGTATATTGAGCAAACAGTAAAGGAAACAAAACAAAAATTCGGAGTAGGTATTAAAATCCATCGAGAAGAAATAAAAACTTTGAGGTTCGCCGATGACGTTGTAATTCTATCAGAGACAACAAAGGACTTGGAAGAGCAGTTGAACGGAATGGACAGTGTCTTGAAAGGAGGATATAAGATGAACATAAACAAAAGCAAAACGAGGATAATAGAACATAGTCGAATTAAATCGGGTGATGCGGCAGGAATTAGATTAGGAAACGAGACACTTAAAGTAGTAAAGGAGTTTTGCTATTTGGGGAGCAAAATAACTGATGATGGTCGAAGTAGAGAAGATATAAAATGTAGACTGGCAATGGCAGGGAAAGCGTTTCTAAAGAAGAGAAATTTGTTAACATCGAGTATAGATTTAAGTGTCAGGAACTTGTTTCTGAAAGTATTTGTATGGAGTGTAACCATGTACGGAAGCGAAACATGGACGATAAATAATTTGGACAACAAGAGAATAGAAGCTTTCGAAATGTGGTGCTACAGAAGAATGCTGAAGATTAGACGGGTAGATCACATAACTAATGATGAAGTATTGAATAGAATTGGGGAGAAGAGGAGTATGTGGCACAACTTGACAAAAAGAAGGGATCGGTAAAAAGGACATGTTCTGAGGCATCAAGGGATCACAAATTTAGCATTGGAGGGCAGCGTGGAGGGTAAAAATCGTGGAGGGAGACCAAGAGATGAATACACTAAGCAGATTCAGAAGGATGTGGGTTGCAGTGAGTACTGGGAGATGAAGAAGCTTGCACAGGATAGGGTAGCATGGAGAGCTGCATCAAACTAGTCTCAGGACTGAAGACCACAACAACAACACAGTCAATGTAACAGAATATTTTGTCCTTTGTTTTTTAACCGTAAGCTCGGAATTTTCAAATAATTTAATGTTATTATAAATAAATATAATTAAATTCATAGTCAAGAATATTAAGATTGGAAAACGAATGATATAAGGAAAAAATGAAACAAAAGAAAAAAGTTCATACAGCCCTTAGCATCTCTCCTTGTAAGCGAAGCTATTCTACGGAAAGTGGCCGAAAATATGCATCTCCTGATACCAAGTATTCTTTTTAAATCACTGTCCGTGAAACGAAACAAGAACTTTTCTAAAAGTAGTGAAACTTTATAGCTCAACAAAATAGCACCCTCAGTTGTTTTTTCTTTCTCTTCTTCCTCCTGTTAGAGAGACTCCTTATCAGCTTTATAACCTCTTGTACACACTCAAGTCCTTTACATTCGCCGTTTCCATAATCTTTGTCGTAATAAGATAGGTAGTGCCTTCGTAAATTGATCTTCCCGAAAACATTCACTTCGTTGTGACGCACTAAACATTTCGCGTACCCATGCAAAGATGTAAGAATCCTCGCACTGCAGGTGGTCTTACGGAGGCATGTTCGGCGTAACACAACGCCTACGCACCGCTGCTGCTATTGGACGACACCGTTGTCAAATCTGGCACCCCCGTAATTCACAGATGGCGCTTCTCTCGTGCTGTCGTCTCCGCATGGTGCGTGAGTATTTCTCTCACTCCGCGCGACGCGGCAACTGGTATTCTCACGAATAAGAGTGCAAACAGACGCGAATGTTGACGCTCATACTTAACATTAGCGAGTTGTTTAAATATTTCTCAGTAGAGAGAACGAAATGAAGAGTACCGAAGTAGTTCTAAGAGGAATATGATGCGTTCTAACGACTAAGAAGATTTTATTAACATTAAAATAAAATAAAACTTCACGGTAAATGATAACAACCAAACAGTTGCAGGATAAAGATTTATTGAAATTGTTGACCACAGTTTCGGTATATCTAAATATACCTTCATCAGAAGCAAAAATACACCTGAACAGTAAGACACCTTCATTAGCAAAAAACTTAGCAACATAACTGTGATAGAAGAGAAAAAACAATCACTTATACACTCCTGGAAATGGAAAAAAGAACACATTGACACTGGTGTGTCAGACCCACCATACTTGCTCCGGACACTGCGAGAGGGCTGTACAAGCAATGATCACACGCACGGCACAGCGGACACACCAGGAACCGCGGTGTTGGCCGTCGAATGGCACTAGCTGCGCAGCATTTGTGCACCGCCGCCGTCAGTGTCAGCCAGTTTGCCGTGGCATACGGAGCTCCATCGCAGTCTTTAACACTGGTAGCATGCCGCGACAGCGTGGACGTGAACCGTATGTGCAGTTGACGGACTTTGAGCGAGGGCGTATAGTGGGCATGCGGGAGGCCGGGTGGACGTACCGCCGAATTGCTCAACACGTGGGGCGTGAGGTCTCCACAGTACATCGATGTTGTCGCCAGTGGTCGGCGGAAGATGCACGTGCCCGTCGACCTGGGACCGGACCGCAGCGACGCACGGATGCACGCCAAGACCGTAGGATCCTACGCAGTGCCGTAGGGGACCGCACCGCCACTTCCCAGCAAATTAGGGACACTGTTGCTCCTGGGGTATCGGCGAGGACCATTCGCAACCGTCTCCATGAAGCTGGGCTACGGTCCCGCACACCGTTAGGCCGTCTTCCGCTCACGCCCCAACATCGTGCAGCCCGCCTCCAGTGGTGTCGCGACAGGCGTGAATGGAGGGACGATTGGAGACGTGTCGTCTTCAGCGATGAGAGTCGCTTCTGCCTTGGTGCCAATGATGGTCGTATGCGTGTTTGGCGCCGTGCAGGTGAGCGCCACAATCAGGACTGCATACGACCGAAGCACACAGGGCCAACACCCGGCATCATGGTGTGGGGAGCGATCTCCTACACTGGCCGTACACCACTGGTGATCGTCGAGGGGACACTGAATAGTGCACGGTACATCCAAACCGTCATCGAACCCATCGTTCTACCATTCCTAGACCGGCAAGGGAACTTGCTGTTCCAACAGGACAATGCACGTCCGCATGTATCCCGTGCCACCCAACGTGCTCTAGAAGGTGTAAGTCAACTACCCTGGCCAGCAAGATCTCCGGATCTGTCCCCCATTGAGCATGTTTGGGACTGGATGAAGCGTCGTCTCACGCGGTCTGCACGTCCAGCACGAACGCTGGTCCAACTGAGGCGCCAGGTGGAAATGGCATGGCAAGCCGTTCCACAGGACTACATCCAGCATCTCTACGATCGTCTCCATGGGAGAATAGCAGCCTGCATTGCTGCGAAAGGTGGATATACACTGTACTAGTGCAGACATTGTGCATGCTCTGTTGCCTGTGTCTATGTGCCTGTGGTTCTGTCAGTGTGATCATGTGATGTATCTGACCCCAGGAATGTGTCAATAAAGTTTCCCCTTCCTGGGACAATGAATTCACGGTGTTCTTATTTCAATTTCCAGGAGTGTAGCTTTAAGTAGCCATGAGAATTAGCAAAGTATTGTAAGCACAAAGACTTTTAGTCACTTACTAGATTCACATCCTGCAGTGAAGATGCTTAAAACAATCGTGCCAAAGGCGTCGTCAGTAGTTAAAATTAAAATATCACCTTCATCTGTACAGCATAATTATGAAGAGGTGGTCGATGCGAACGCGGCATACTATCAGCACTTAGCCTGTGAACTAGCGTGAAGAGGGTGTGGAAGCACTAGGGTAGACAGTTTCACCGAGAGAGGGCACTTCTTGTGGTATGCGTTTAAAATTTTGACGCGCATGAGTACCTATGATAAAAATTACAAAAACATTTGTTCAGTAATTGACGAAGTACACTAATCAGCAACACTGTTGTTTTCCCATCTGAGTTTATAACTATGTGATCTGAAGTATCGTACAGTTAGTCCTACAGTTATGCGAAACAAGTGTTAGACGTGGAAGAATATAACCGAAATGATTATCAGATTGGACACTGTTCTTGGTATCACATGTTCTTGTATGCATGATCGTTGCAGACTGAACACGGCATGAATTTCATCATGCTAACTAAGTTGCAACATCCTAATCGCCTACGACATCATGAATTGGAAATTTCACGATACTCGCATGTGAGTATGATCGGTAACTTCTGATCAGATTTTACTGCACTGGAGTAATGTACCACCTGAAACAAAATGTAAGAGTGTCTAACACAAAGGAAATGTAATGCTATGAAGTGCACTGACGTGAATTTGAAATAATTACGTCACAGTCAAATTACGACAAATTAATTCACTACGATTCAAGTACAGAATGAGCTAAACTATAACAAGTATTAAATAGCGAAATTGATTAGTGTCAGTTGTCAATAGGGAGTTAATTGAATACTGCAGCGTTGCGACTGGCCCGCTCAAAATTCACCACCTAGTCTTGAAACTTAGCCGTCGTTCATCTGTATTAAAAGGGATTGGCACTTTATACATAAAGTGAATATAATGGATAATTCGTTCTGAAATTCCTTGGGATCATGCGGTGACGATAATCTCCTTCTGGCTGTAGCTTCGTCAGTGGACAACCTGTGCTTATTTGGTAAATCGTTTGTACATACTGAGAACATGAGGGAAGTTAGTAAGCTTCGCCAGACTACGACAGAATTTCTTTGGTTCAAATGGCTCTGAGCACTATGGGACTCAACTTCTGAGGTCATCAGTCCCCTAGAATTTCGAACTACTTAAACCTAACTAACCTAAGGACAACACACACATCCATTCCCGAGGCAGGATTCGAACCTGCGACCGTAGCGGTCTCGCAGTTCCAGACTGTAGCGCCTAGAACCGCACGGCCACTCGGCCGGCAGAATTTCTTTCTTATCTGTTGATCTATGTTATCTGCATCCGTTTGAATCGATAAAAGACAGATTAACACAATTGTATTTTTAATATCATAATCAGTCGTTGCGTTCAAATCACAGTCCATCATGGACGTCATAATGTCATTTATACTCACCAAGTTACCTTATGGTGTGTAGCGGGGGTATTTTCCTGATCCAGTCGCTAATGGTTCGCGGGAAAAACAATTGTTGGTAAGCCTCCATGTGAGCTCATATCTTTCTTGCGTCCATAATTTAGTTATTTAGTCAGTCAAATTCTCCGACGACAGAAGTGAGAGGCAAATCATTTAAAACACAAAAAAATGGTTCAAATGGCTCTGAGCACTATGGGACTTAACTTCTAAGGTCATCAGTCCCCTAGAACTTAGAACTACTTAAACCTAACTAACCTAAGGACATCACACACATCCATGCCCGAGGCAGGATTCGAACCTGTGACCGTAGAGGCCGCGCGGTTCCAGACTGTAGCGCCTTTAACCGCTTGGCCACCGCGGCCGGCATTTAAAACACAGTAAACTATGAGATATACGGACTTAACAAGAGAGACAGCCACTTTGATGTATTCTGGTAATATTTATAACAGTAGTAAAACCGGAACTGAAAGAAGTACATATTTAATCGATTAACTAACGAGACAAGTATGGTGCGGTGTATCGTATTGGGAGTGAGGATCGCGTAAAATTTTGGATAAACCAAACTATACATACACGAAAGATAATTGAGTTTCACAAGGAGAAAGAAACCAATTGAGCATCAGTTAGCATAAAACTATTGTGACGGTAATGGTTCCGAATTTAGAGTTGCACCCTCTATCCAGATCCTACCACTATCCGTGAGCATGAGAACGCTCAAACGTTCATACATTACAATAGCTGTCCATCGCTTTCAGTACCTATTGAAATTCCATGACGTCTCGCCTCTGTCGTCTGGACGAAAGTAGTCATACACACTACTAGACAAGTAAAAGTTTTTAAATAAAAGTATTATAGGTTCGCACGTAAGCTACTAAAATTTAAAATGTATTAACCAGGTGACCGGTTTCGATCCTGGT
Source organism: Schistocerca serialis cubense (assembly GCF_023864345.2). NCBI lineage: Eukaryota > Metazoa > Arthropoda > Insecta > Orthoptera > Acrididae > Schistocerca > Schistocerca serialis. The sequence continues at coordinate 613,506,503 of NC_064641.1, read as the reverse complement.
ACGATCGTCATCAGAACATTACAACTACATAATGATGGCTGGAGAGTGTGACTAGTAGCAGGTCGTTGTACAGCAACGGTAAATACAGTAATGTTTATCGTCGCTAGATTGTTTTTATTTAAAAACTTTGATTGTAATTTTTGATGACTGTTTCCCAGGAACAATGTTCCAAAAGGGGCTTACTAGATAAGTGTTCAGTTGCTAGAGTGTGTAGACACAGTTGAATGGAAGATACTGGGCAATAATGGTAGGAGCAACAGACGTTTCGCATGGATGCGTTTATCTGTAGCAAGTGTGAGTCGAAAAAGTAAAGCGAAGGAAAAGTTTATCCACATACTTACTCAAAACCAAACAGTTTATCAACATATTAAACAATTGCTACTCAAGAGGCTTACATATGTAATACTCTATTGAAGACAGTTATCTTGAGTGTTAACCAACTCTTATACAGCACGCTTTCACACTTACTTACTTGCCAGTTTGTGTCTACTTGCTCTGAAGAATTAGGACAACAACTTATTAAGTCATCTGTAGAAACATCGGGAGTAGTTAATTTTCTCCTGAAGAAAACCACAAGGAAAATGAGTCGGTTATCCATCTGTATGACTAGCAGGTTGTCGAAGATATTGTGTACATGGAGAAAAAACAGAGTTAGACGGAGATCACACTGTGTATGAGCCAGAATATTGGTAGGTACGCGTATGTAGATTTGCGAACGTTGTAACAAGATAGAAAACGAGAATGACATAAACTCAGTCGAAAGCATGATGGCTTCCAATAAGTCTTACATCATGTCTGAAATCTCAGTCTTGTTCTGATAGTTGTTGTCAATTATCGTGCACAAGCCAGATATTGAGTTTTTACATTTCGGCGCCCAGAGGAAATGACACTCTTTTCGAGATAAGCTACGGAACGGGCTGGGGCGAGAACTTTCTTAACTCGACTTCTTATATTGAAGGAAGTTTTTCTCATCAATTTTTAATCTGGTTTCAGGGAAGCGTGCTTCATTAGATGTCGGTCTTCGATATCTCAAAATATATTTTCCTCGTTATCTCTGACTTCAGCCAGCTTTTTGTGCTGTTTGTGATTCCTTAAGAAATCGTAAGTTAATTTACACTTTTCATCTTTTTCCTACTCTGAAGGAGAGGGCGTCACTGATTACATCCATGTCTCCTCTCATACTCTCATGGAAAACGGTGCTATAGCCTTGTAGAACCAATTACGCTTTCAAAAATGCTTTTACAAACACTTGTTGTCAGTAACGAAAATTGTAACGTGACATCAATAGCAAAAGCAAGATGAGAAAAGTTTTAACTGAATGACATCCATAGCACATAAACAGTTTCTTCATGCTGTGTACAACGGGAAAGTTTGTGCCATCCATTAAAACCCGGCAGAGTTGGAGTCACCTCAGTCGATATAAAAGCAATTTTGATTTTATGTCGCCACCAGTTTCGAAGTTTCCATTTTCAAGAGATACGGTACATGCAAATAAAAACGTCAATCACGTAGAGCGAGATTTTATAAAATGGAACCTCCGTGTCTAAGCATCTAAATATCGAGTCGCAGTGAGAAGTATTTCGAAGAGAACCTTTGTCGAAACAAATGCTTCTATCTTTAGCAGCTACAGGAGATAACAGACAGTTTTATGTTTCCAAACTAAGTACTGTCTCACGTTAACTGGAAATCACTTTCTTCCCATTAGTTATATTCATGCTGAAACCGTAGATAACTTCAACTTAGTCTGCTTAAGCTGCTGTGTCTTAGCGTTAAAATGACTTTCATCAGCGACAATTGATCATTCTTTGTTCCACGATTATTATCCTATGACATGACAAGGTGATCCACTGATTCACTATTCTCTTCTAAGGGCTTCCCCAGTCTTCAGCTCTTGGCTTGTGTTCCCATTCGCCAAAATTTCACGATCGTCGCAGTTTTCCTCTTTCAGCTCTCTCTTCGTCACCATTTTAATTACTCTCACTTTCCTCGTTAATCTCGACCGCCCATAGTTCCCCTTCCTGGCGGCGACCATTTCAGGGTAGCTTTTGGCCATCCTCCTTGCTCCATTAGCTCTTCACGGCCCTACAATCAAGAGCTCTGCTCTCAGTTCTTCCCATGATCGGTTAATCCATATCCTTCATCACTCGTAGTTTCCTCATTTCTTCTCCGCTCTGTCCACTTTTGATACTTCCCCGCTCCACAGAACTCCGTTCAGCATTTTAAATGTTCCTCTTACCTGCTAGATCCTGGGATCCACATTTGCTTCACAACTTCCCGAAGAATGGATAATCGATTCCAAGTATTTAAACTTCTCAGCAGCCTTAGTAGTTCCTTGCGCCCGTACTACATCCCATCCATCTCCTGCCATTATTAAATATACTGTTTTGCTCATCCTCCTTCACTTAACTTCCTTACCATAAATTTGACATCCTGTCTACTTTGTGCTATTAGTACTTGATCATCGGCAAATGAGTTGATAGTACCGTGCTGAAGAGGAATTCGCATACCTCCGCATGACTGATTCCACCGTTCCAATATATACCGCATCTTAAACAGGGTCGGCGTTTCAGGAAAGGAGTACCACTCATGTCCGTACGTTACCCCATAAACATTAATGTCATAAACGCTATAGCTCTGACTTGATTCGCCGTCGTGTCCGTGAACTTAAGTAAGGATGTGAGCCAGTGCCGCGGATATAGAGGGTAACAACAGTAGGGGAGCTCAGAGATTATAATACATCCAACGAATAACTGAGGATGTACGGTACAACGGGTACTCTGAGGTGAAGATTATTACACAAGAATAAAATTCATAGTGGGCCACATGAAACCAGTCAGAAGATTGACGACCAAAAGCAAAGTCTTCTATTGGTGGTGGGGTTCATACGAAGTCGGAATACCACATCATCATTTCGTCAAGGATCAGAGCCGACAATGTGAGGAACTAGCCGTATGTTTGTTCCGACAAGTGTGAAAAGCTGCCTAAAAAGGAACTCAGACGGCCAGTGCATCAGAACGACAAGGAAACCGTCGCACTGAATTCTGTTTTGGGTCTAGTTCGTCGTCCTGTTTGGTACGCCAGCGCGCTGCATGTTAGAGGAGACTATGTCTTCTACAGGAAATGAGAAATTTACACGTAAGCCTAAAAATCGAGAAGTTTGTCAAACTAGTCCACACATTTTGAAGTATAGCTGCAATCACTATTTATACTGCTGTAATTTTGTGGAGTTGCTATTCACCCATGGCTATCAGAAGGGGAGCCACACAGAGGAAGTCTTTCACAAGTCTTTCCAGAAGAAAAACTAGATTTTGCGATATCAGGAGAACTCGGAGGCCAATCGTGCGCAATCCATACACCCGTACAGACAATCTGGCACTGTGGTAGCACATTGTGAAGAAAACCATGCCACACAATGTAACTGAATTGCACGTGTTGAAACGGAAAACGTACTCTGCCTTTTGTTGCTGTATTATCGATATACTATGTGGCCATTGGGGAACAACCGACCGTGATTTCATGTTCTGCTAATGGCGTCATTGGATGTGGAATGGACGGGCGTAGTATTAGCGCACCGCTGTTCGGCTGTTATCGGTTTTCATCAACTTCGAAACACTACTTCTAACTCCAGCAGCTCCTCAGTTCGCGTCTTTAAGGCTGAGTGCACCCCGATCCAGAAATATCACCAATAAAAATTCCATGGTAGTATCAGAAAACGAACCCGGGTCCTCCGCACCACAACCAGGCACGGTGACTGCTCAAAAAGATTCGTCCGATTTCAGAAAACGATATCTTCTACATGAAAAAAGGTGCAGACGATCTTCATCATGCAGAGGTCAACTGGGAACTGCGTGAAACGGCAACTTAAGGCTACTGACAAGCGGAACGTTTTAGTTTCGATGTGTAAGTCAAAATTCACTCAAGGTTTCCACGTTCTCAGTCATTTGCATAGGATAATATGGCTGTCGGTCGGTCCCTATTGGCCCATAAGGGGTGGAACGCAGAGCCGTGGTTTTTCGCTTGCTATATATAAGAGGCGAACAAAAAGTTTCCATTTCAAGGGCGTTGTTGCAGCGAAAATGCGGTGTAGACCGACTCCTCTGAGGGTGTATAAGCACCGACATGTAGACAACAGATAAATGTGGCATTCGTGTCTTTCCGACATGCGTGCAGTAAATGCGGTAACGTGAAGTACGACGAAGTTATTACGAAATGTATCCAGACCGGACCAATGTGCTATTACGAGCATTTGGAAAGTAAGGCCCAATCGGTTGCAAAATGGAAACCACTGTGAAAATCAAAATTATTTGCAAGAATTAGATACACCGCTCCCCTGCTTCTCTACATGGTACCCGCTCCGACTTGGACGTTTGTTGCAGCCTTGTGCAAACTTTCCAAAACTCTCGTCATTGGGTTTCCGCCAATACCGTATGCTGTTCTACGGGTCGCTGATTATGCCAAAATGTTTTCAAAGCTAGCGTGAGCAGAGATGAAACTCAGGGGCAGATCCCACACTTCTCATCTGAAACGCTGCAGGAGCATGTTCATTGCCCCTGTAGAGGGCGGCCGATAGTTGTCTTGAAGAAGAAACTGCAGGACAGTTACGTTATGTGGGCTGCGTGACATCAGGCGAAATTTCTCACCAGGCCGTCGTAACTGACGGGGCACACGATCTTCTAGAATATTTACGTGCTGACCATGCGCTCAGAAATGTATGGTTAAACTACGTGGACTATGTTGAAAGGCAGTGTAAATGTTATAGATTTTTATGAAATAAATTGCTATCTTTATGTGTACTCTATTCCTTTTTTATTGCGAAACAGAACTTATCTTCCGGTCTACCCTCCTTTTCTTGGCTGCTGAAGGACAGACACCGGTAGACATCCACCTGAGAGTGGATAATGAGTATGAGGCAGCATGTCTGTCGAAAACCACCGTTGTGGGATGGTGCGTCAAGTTCAGTACTGGTCGGCATGCGGCATAAGACGCCAGTCGATCTCGAAGGCCAGTCTCATACAATACAGACAAGAGGGAGACACTCGAGCACCCGCCCTGTAGTTCCGATATCTCACCATGCTGTTATCACGCTTTCGCTTCTTTAAGAAAGACTGTGATGGGTCGACGATCCTTATCGCACGAGGATATGCAGCAGCAGTCAGTTACGGACATCTTAACACAGCAGTACACTGTGTATTACGAAACGGGTATCTTCATCGTGGTGCGTCGATGGGATGATTGCCTAAATACTAAGGCTATATTGCCAGAGTGGCATACCAACTCTGGACCCTACAGCCTTCGAGTGGAAACTTTTTTAACGTTCCTTATATTAATCTACGAAACTGCTAAGATAGCGTATTGAAACTGAAAACCTCGCGTCGCTGATATCGCAGTTTGAAGAGATGTAAATCCTGGTGCGTAGTAGACATTGTTTGAAATCCTGTCGAATGGTCATTAGCGGCAAATGACAAGCGCGGTTCGGCTTCTGTGACGACAGCGACGAGGGTTGATCCCTGACGTCCGGCGGAAATGTCGCGGCCACTTTAGTGCCGGGGGCGAGCGCCGTGTGGGGGCGACGTGGCATTTCCAGCACGCGGCGTCCCCGGAGGCCAGTTACATGGCGGCGGCGGCGGCCCCCGGACTCTTTGAAGTGCCGTATCTGGTTGCGTGCGACGCCCGCGGTTTATTGAAATAGCCGACGGGCTTCCGAGGGTCGCGTGTCCGCTCGCCGCTGAACCGCGTTTACCTTGCTGCTTGCTCCCGCTGGGCTCTCGGGCGAAACATCGCGAACTGACGTTTCGCTCTCGACGTGCTTCTCCCTGTATTTTAGCACTGGCTCGCAGTACAGATGAGGATTAAGGTTGGGAGAGTCGTATTATACTCCTGCTGCAACGTAATACCTAGTCGTATAACCTCTTCTGCACTTCTGCATGACACGTGTCAGTGACGTACTATTTCAAATGGTTCAAATGGCTCTAAGCATTATGGGATTCAACATCTGAGGTCATCAGTCCCCTAGACTTAGAACTACTTAAACCTAACTAACCTAAGGACATCACACACGTCCATGCCCGAGGCAGGATTCGAACCTGCGACCGTAGCACCAGCGCGGTTCCGGACTGAAGCACCTAGAACCGCTCGGTCACAGCGGCCGGCTGCTATTTCGCAAACCACTCTCATTTCCGAACATATTCTTACCGAAATGGCACAGAGCATGGATCTAGAAGTGCTAAAGTGCTGAGTATACAAAATAAAAGTCTTTTACATCTTCATTTTGCCTCAGCGGGAATAAATCATCCAAATAATAAACGATTAAGTTGCAAAAGTCTGCAGTTATTTGACACAGTGCTTTTTAATCCCAAAAAAGTCAAATTGTTGCCTTTGAATATTTCAGAATCTTTTTTTTATTATTTTTATTTTTGGCAGACGTGAATAGTTAGCCCCAGTGGCAGGCTGCAGGAGCCAGTGGAAACACTGCTGACAGTAAAGAATACTTTATTCATCTTCCGTACAAGCTTTGCCGTGGTTCAGTTAGGCAGAACATAGTTCACTCTGGTGACCCTGTCCAGCGCTGGTATACGGGCAGTTGCTTCTGATAATAGGATATTGCGTAGGTGCCCTTCGTTACTGACGGACAGTACCGTGGATGGGCAACGGTCTTTGTACGGTACGGACTTCACGGCAGTAGCAGACACCACTTATCTGTCAGCAATGGCGCCTGCAACGACCCGTCAACCCCGCACGGATTCCATGTGGCGGCGCGTGCAGACTGCTGTACACGGAAAATCAACCTGCTGCGTTCTGGCAAGAGTCGGTCGGCGACTCACGTTGAGACACTTAGTTTTTTTTCTATTTAATAAAACTGCAGCCAAATAGCCATATACAGTTACTTTGCTTAACATTTTACATTTACAATTTAGATTTTTGCATATTCATTTATCGATTTCACTCTTTTACTACACAGTTCCATGTGATATCGTTCACTGGCTGCGTTAGACAGTTCACATACGCATGTTGTGGTTGGGTCGTGATAAGTTTTGTTTTTGCAAATTAGATGATGAAAGCCGTGAAAAGAGAGTCTAGTAACGACATTCCTCGCAGCTCGAAGTTTGGTGCTGTCCTTGAGCAGTTCGTCATTGCTTCGGTGCCACAGAACTCCGGCCATACTTTTTCTCGTTTCTTCTCCATGATCTTCAGTTGCTTTCTGGAAGCCCTGGTGTGTGGCATCATATATCGGAGTTTGATGTCTTCAATTAGGAATCTCTTCCTCTCTAGCAAGTACACTAGTCTAGATCTTGTTGAGAGAGCTAGTGATTTTTTTAGATTGGTTGATTTCACCTTTTCTAGTGTTTCTAGATTTTTTTGCTGTCAGGTGGTCCTATATAACCTCCATCCCATAGGCCAGGATTAGCAAGATTTTTGCATTGAATAATTTCGTGGCTGTTTCTAGACTGAGTAGGCGGATGTTTTTGTTGTCCTGTATTGCTATTATTGCTTGGGCTGCACGTTCTGTTGTGTGTTTTGTGAAGCATTTGGCTGTTGGTTGCAATGTCACCCCCAGGTATTTAAAGTCTGATGTGACTTTTATTTTTTGTCCTCTGATGTTGATTTCCGCATTTTAGGTGATTTGCTTCCTTTTCTGAAAATCACAATTTCTGTCTTTGTTATGTTTATGTATAGTTTGTGTTCACTGCACCATTTGTCTATTTTCTCAATGATTTTCTGCAGCTTCTGTTTATCTGTTGAACCTACGGCTATGCCGTCAGCGTATGCATATACATATACATCTCCTTCATTTTCTCCAATTCGGAGTACTTATTCAGTGGCAAGGATGTACAGCAAAGGGCTCATTGGGTCACCCTGCAAGACTCCGTTAGATTGCAGAATGGGGTTCGAAAAAGAGAGGTTGTCTGATATTGTGATTAAGTTGTATTTGTGGATTGACTTGATTATTCTTGCCCATACGCTGTCTTCTCCCATTATGTTTTCCAGTTTTCGGACTATGAGGTCTATTTCCAGCAGGTCCAAGGCTTTGGTAAAGTTTATGAACACTGTGTAGAACATTTGTTTCTTTTGTAGCGCTTCGTCGATGTTGTTTAGAAGAAGCTCAAATGGTTCAAATGGCTCTGAGCACTATGGGACTTAACTTCTGAGGTCATCAGTCCCCTAAACTTAGAACTACTTAAACCTAACTAACCTAAGGACATCACAAACATCCATGCCCGAGGCAGGATTCGAACCTGCGACCGTAGCGGTCGCGCGGTTTCAGACTGTAGCGCCCTGAACTGCTCGGCCACCCCGGTCGGCTTTAGAAGAAGCCTCACTGCCATAAGTGTTGATCTTCCAGATCTGAAACCCATTTGTCGTTGTGGGAGATGACTGTCCACAGAGGCTTTGATTTTTGTGTAATTATCTTTGAAAACATATTGAACTATTTTCCAAGGCTATGCCTCTATACTTGTTTGGGTCCGTTGGGTCTCCTCTACCTTTGTAGAGAACTTTTATTGTCGGGTGTCTCCATTGTGTCGGAATTCTTCCAAATACCAGGCATTTGTTAAATACTTTGATCCATACTTGTTGGAGGGCCTCTTTCGCATCTTTTACATGTTCATTCTATATATTGTCGGGTCCTGCTGCTTTGTTGTTCTTCAGTGCTTTTATTAGTTCTTTTACATCTTCTTCATTTAGAGGTTCCCATACATTGTCTTTTTCCTTAGTTTGATGTTGTTTCTCTTTCTTTGGGGGTCTTTTGATTCCTCATTTTTTCAGTATCTTACTGGTCTTCCCATTCCGCCATTTACCCCTCAACCCCGCACGGGTTCCCTGTGTTGGCGCGTGCAGACTGCTGTGCACGGTAAATCAACCCGCTACCGTCTGGCAGGAGTCGGTCGGTGGCTCGCACTGAGACACTTAGTTCTGCGGGGGACTCAGTGCAGGCGGCAGCAGGCGCCGATGGCTGGTTACTGTTACGATTCAGGGCTGGAACCGATGGCGGAGCCCAGTCTCGAACCCATGTCTGTTGCTAACAATCCCTTGTCGTCTCGCTGTTTGGCGTGGCTCTGCGTTTGTGATCGTGCTGCTAGACTACGGCAAAAGGACTGCCTCTGCCTCCAAACTCAGACATATTTATGTCGCCCTGAGACGCATTTGTCTCGCCAAGACGGAGCACCGATTCATGTCGCCCATGACGAAAGAATTGCCCTGGTATTGTGATATTGACTGATATTGGCCCATCTGCTACAGTTCTTACCGCTGCGTGGGATAGTTTTACACTGAATGCAGCTAGCCTCGTCTTGCAATCCCCTAGGTCCGTGTCATACTGACCCAAATGTCGCCACATTGCAGCTACCAGTCTGTGGCTGCTCATGCAGCATTTCACAGCAGCTTTGTAGCCACTTATTGTTACTTTTACTAAAAGACTGGATTGCGGCACTACAATTTGAATGACGCTTTAAACACTTAAACAAAATTTTAAGCTTCCGGAAACAGTTGACTCTCAAAATCTTAAATTCGGTAAGAAAATCAATGATTGCGAAGTTCCCAAGTCCTAAGCCAATAAATTACGGAAGCGGAAAAAGGCAGATGCATTTGAGACACCTACTTAGACCGGAATTGAGAGGGAGTTAAAAGTAAATCTGTTAGACAACGTAAGACTATCGGCTTGAGCTCAGCCCATGCATCACACAGTTGCCTGATGCAGCACATCTGTAAAATACACGTATGACACACATTAAAATGATGTAACAGAAATAAACTACAGATTTTGCACGGTTCTTTGACCTTGGCTTTGCAGATGTTAGGCAAAAGAAACCGTGCCTGTTTAACCTATGAGCATTTTCAGGTTAACAGAGAATTTGTGATACAAATGTTTTATAACAGTTTCATTAATTAAATGCGAAAAAGACACTGTTTTAAGACTAACTCGAGCTTGTTCCTATTATTACGGATGCTGATCCACATTAACAAAACAGGCCCAAATAACGGCCACTAGCAAAAGCTACACAGAGTCGTATACGATTACCCTAAAACTAATCTCTGTGACAAAGGACTAGGTAAAAGAACGGGGATTTCGTTTAAAATTTATTTCCATTTGATTTTGAAATCGTACTGGCTTGGATGGTTGGTTGTAACTTTCCTGCTGTTTTGTTTTGGGTACCTATGTGCATTTACAACTGCAAGGGAAACCAAATACATCAGCCTACGAGAATACAACAGGAATTTTGCCATGTTTTTTAATCTTTCTAAAAATATGCAAACTGATTAAATCGTGAACTTTACTATTAATCTCTTTAATTAAACAAAGTGTTCCCTGTGCTTCAATTATCTGCCTAATAATGTTGTTTATGGAATGGTCCCAGTTGATAATTTTTGTTGCAAATTGACGCTGAAATGAAACTATCTTATCCCGTAATGTAATTGCTTGAAAACGCGGTGCTTGCTGCTCTCTGCGCATCTGATGAAAATTTCTAACTATGCAATGCTCCAGACAACAAGTAAACAATATTTTGATAAAAATGACTTGGATCGAGGATGTGGACAATGCTTTTAAGTGAAATATTCCTGTAACAAACTGTTATCAAATTATCGGAGTTATTATGAATTGTATGGAATTCCTGTTAACGCACTCATTGTATGGAATTCATGTTAACGCACTCATTAACACTGACAATGGACAACATTTATAACAAACTTTAGTCTGACAAATGTCAGACAAAATAATTGATAAACATGAAAAATAGGCCCTGCCTTACAGTAAAAATTACACAATCTGTAATGACAAATCTAAAGTTCCCAGTTATGGATGTCTCATTCAGCAATGGTTCCAAACTATGAGGGACCTTCATACGCTTTTCTCACCTCGTTACATGTCATTTCATTCTAAATCACTAATCGAATCTTTTTTCTCTGTTACATAATATTCAACACAAATAATTTTACTTAAACACAGATGCACTTTATGTATACGTTGCCACGAGTGCTCTGCTCGGCGCTTGTCTCGCTACTCATCTAGCGATAGAACTCTCGTGCTCGTCGCTGCCAGAAGCAATGACAAAACAACACATCCTCCTGCGCACAGCTACTCTGACCAAACACCGCACGAATAACGAGCGAGTCAAAATCGTCCTTTACCATTTGAGGCATACAGAGAGCGTATAAATTCCAGAAACGCAATTAGCAAACTCTCAACAGACCTATTACACTCTTACCAATCGGAACATCCAGAAAGACAAGTCCTCGCAGAGAGCCAGACTTGCAATGAAATCCAGTGAAAGAGCTACAAGGCCAGAGATGTTTGGCAAGCGACGAAAATCGATATAAGTGGGTGCAGGGCTCCCTTACGTAATCTCATAAGTTCATGAAAAGAATATATACTTAGGTATTGTAAAAATATATGTATGTATCTACGTTCCACAACTCCTCCTAACTCACTGCACCGATTTCAACGAAAATTGGTAAACATATCACTTACTGTCTGGAAAGAATCGTTGTTGGGCTGAGAACCACCTACCTGTCGAAGGAGTGGGTGTTAGTCCACCATGCGCTAACACCCAACTTTCAATTATCCAGTATTTTAGAATGAGAGCACTTAGTGGTTTGCAACAAAATTTACACAAAATTTCAGAAGTGCTGACACCCCCGTCCGTTACAGCCTAAACTGGTCCTTCATGTGTGCCGACATTCACGAGCTCTTCAGACGCACTCACGCACACACACACACACACACACACACACACACACACACACACACATTATGGTGTCTGTACAGTGAATGGATATTACTTAGATCCGAACTGCAACAGTTCTTGGTCATTAAGTTCTACATACATGTTATGCTTCCTTCAAAAATGAATAAGGCTTAAATAAAGAAAATGCAATCTGACAGTTCTCAGTTACGCTTCCGCAAAAACTTATATGAGTACCTATGTATCACGACGTAACATTTTGTTTGATATCTAAATACTGTAGTATTGCCTGTTGCTCAACCCTCACATTGCTCAGTCGATCTTGAATCCTTCTACCAATATTTCATATGTGCCTAGCAAGCAACACAGAGACCAAAACTCACCCTTTCGTGTATGCTGTTATATTTCGCTGAAATGACCTTGCAACACCACAGTTTCGCAAACCCAGTAAATAAATTA